>NW_028297432.1:2840934-2899206 GCF_049724085.1 Artemia sp. Qi Xiang Cuo
CAGCTCAACTGTGCTAGCTTCTACATTAAAAAAATCATTTAAATACTCGTCAATATTAAAAGATACTTCAATGATATCGTCCCATGTTTCGTTGTCCTGAAACTCCATTGCCTCTTCTTCCCCTTCTTCACTGGACGGCGAATATGGGACCAATGGTCGTCCAATCTATAAATGAAAAAAATAGCTTATTTTCAAAGTGTTCAAATCATCCCTACTGTTAAAATTTGGATTATTGCTTAATAATATTGGGTTAATGCAACTGAAGATAATCTAAGATATGACATAGAAGGCGGCACTTGGTACTTTTTTTTTTTTTTTTCGCAAGCAGTGCCTCCCACAGCTCTTCCCAGTCCGCATTTACATAATGCCCTTCAAAAGTTGAACTATTTCTAATTCCATACAGGTTCAGTAAACACATGAGTTTAATTATGGAGGTTAGATGAACGAGTTTGAACTTCAAAATGTTGAGAACCGTTAACTCGCTTTCCCCTCGCTAAAATCACTGGCACGATAGAAATATTAAGTTTAAATTAGAACGTCAATATGTGACAGATGGGATACTCTCTCTCTTAAAATTACGTGAAAAAGAGCATTCATTTTCGAAGGTGTCCAGAAATATATATGATAGTAACAGAGAAAATATTAAAGATTAGAAAAAATAGCATTTTCAGTTTCAAAGGCAGTGATTATTAATAGAATTTACCTAAAAATATTCATTTATGAAATATCGGAGCGATAGCAAAGATTAGAAAAAAAGTGATTTCTTAGTAAAAATTACATTTAGATATGTAATAGGGGTTAATATCTCACTGCGATAAGTTTATATTGGGATTGAAAAAGAAAAAAAACATTGGAAGAAATAGATAGGTAGGAAAAAATGCTTACATTTGCATAATCCGTCTGGGCTTGCGTGCCCGAAGGACCAGGTAACGTGTGTTGGAGGGTGGAGGGGGCGGTGTCGTTAATTTCTTGTACAGGAGCTGTGACTTGTGCAGCCGGGACAGCTTCTGAGACCCTTGAAAAAGCTTGCGTAGGTGGGGCTTCGGCATTGTAGCTATTCGCCCACTCTCTCTTTGGTTTTCTGACAGGTTGCATTGGGTCAAGTAGCGTGGAGTTAGAGGGTTTTGGCCAGCGATCATATTGCATGGCAGTAGCCTTCGCAGGGGGCGCATTATTGGCCCTCGCTTTCTTAGCGGGGGTCGGCGACAAGCATTCTTCGCTATTTGCGCCAGTCATAGCTCTCTTCGATGTAGTGTCCGCAAATTCTTCATAATTTGCCTTAAAGAAGAGAAGAAAAAATCAAATCAAAATAATTTCTCCCTTTTTAAAGAAAGAAAGTTATTAACCATAATTTTGTTTAGAAAAGTATTTATCTCATTTTAGTAAAGCAAAAACCCATATTCTCTCCCCCTAAATTTAGGAAAATTAACCCACCCTAAGTCTACCCTCTCATTGAGTTAATCATGCGTTTTATTCAAGCGAAAGGCATATCTTACTACCTTTTATTCAAATGTTATAGCTAAAATCATTAAATGACGAAGAAGCAATTAAGGTATGAAGCAATTATCTTTTCTATTTTGTCACTATTAAAAGTGCTAACCTCCTACCCAAACAAAAATCTTGTATTCACGACTGGGAATATAAAAAAAATTATATTGAAAGCTCGAAAAAATTAAAAACATACCTAGAGACGTAACGAATATATTTACACATTAGTTTTCTTGTCAATGGGTGTACATGGCTACACACCAAATCCCCCCTTACTTTTAATGCGAAGAAATAGTTTGTTTTTACTTTACAACAAAGCTGTTAGAAGCGATGTATTGCCTCCCTCCCTTTTAAATAATTGACTTACAACGAATCTGGTAGAAACGCTGTATTTCCCCCTCCCCCTTTTACAGACTAGCCTAAATATATTGTAAGCAATTATTTTGTTTAGAATGTATTTCTCTACTCCTATACAGGTTGCATAGGCGTAGCTGAATTATTGCCTAAAACCGTTATAATTTGACAAACATAACAAACCCTTTGGCTAGACCGATACCGTGAACACACCGGAAAAGGGTGACAAAGTAATTATATGCTTGTGCGGAGAGCTTATGTCAAAACATAGCGGGTTAATAGCTAAGAGAAAGACAAGTTGATAGGCTTACAGAAAAAATAAATTTGAGAAAAGGTATTTCTTTTTGCGATGGTTTGGTTTCGATAGTAAAAGAATATATTTTCGTTTTCATTGCAAAGTGATGTTTGTATTAGAGTGGGGGGGGGGGCATTGAGCTGGAAATATAGTAGGGAGCAATTTATCGAAATGGTATTTATTTTTGCGAGAATTTTGGATTGTAAGACAATGGGGGTGGGGGGGGGGGGTATTGTTAGACCCTAATTTGAAAATAACTTGTTTCTCTACTTCCATACAGGTTGTGTAGGCCTAGCTTAATTATCGCATCATTGTGTTTTAATTTTGACGGAAGAATAGTTCCGTTGACCGCGTTTGTAAACCGGAAAGGGTGATAGCTAATTATAGGCCTCACATTTGAGTCTTGTGTCAAAACAGAGCGGCATTTTCATTAAAAATTGACAGAAGTCAGTGATCGCTTTTGCTTGAAATATAGAAAGAAGGAAGTTAACGAAAGGATAATTATTTCTTTTGCGAGAATTTGGGATTGTAAAACAGCTTGGGAGGGGGTTAGGGTAAAAAGAATATATTTTATGTTTTCCATTGATTATAATGATGTTTGTATGGTTTGGGGGGGGGGGGGGTTTGGGGGTAAAGGAATATATTTACGTTTTAGCTGAATATACTGGAGGATGTCCAAGGAAAATTCGTTTGAAAATAAAAATGCAATTACATTGCTAATTGCGGCTGCCAAAGCCTCAAGCTCATCAATTATGTTAATTGTTCTATCCATTGTCTCACAATACTTTCTGATAATTGAATCACATTGCATGCCCGTTATATACGAAATCTCAAGGTCAAATTGTTATGTAAACAAGCCCTCTGATTGGCTGAGAAGGAAACATGTGATCTAACTGTTTCCGGGAAACTCATAACATTTGCCTAGAGCAACAACAACAAATACTATTTCTGGATCATGACATTTGCATCGGGGCAACAGCAAGAAGGAAGTGCCATTGACCTGCCCCCATTAGACTCAATAATCCATGAAAGTGAGAAAGTTCCTGTTTTTCCATTCTCACTGACAAAAACCATAAAAACATCAAATAAATCGACCAACACACATAACCATCCAAGAAAACAACCATAAAAGTGAGAAAATTCCTGGTTTTTCAAGTGAGAAAATTCCTGTTTTTTCATTCTCAGTGACAAAACCATAAACCACGTGGTTGGGTCTGGAGTAGAGCCCCCCTTTCTACTTCCAATCACTTTCGACTATTAAAAAGAGCATTAGTCCTTTGAATTTCCAATCGAATGAGCCTTTTTTGAAGTTTCTATGGCAACGCCTTCTATAAAAACTTTATATGCCCCCAGGGCATAACTTAATACCCTTGCCCTGAGGGTTGTGGGGGAGTGTCCTCCTCAAAATATATTTTCTATCTGGAAATCAACTACGCTGAACAAAATGGCTATCTCAAAGTTTTGATTTGATGTGTTTGGGGGAATGATGGGCGTGGGGGGGGCTAGTTGCCCTCCGATAACTTTTGACCCTTAAAAAGGGCACTAGAACTCTTGATTTCCCTTCAAATGAGCCCCATTTGAAGTTTCTACGACGACCCCTTCCATATGAAGTGCCTCTGGGAAAAAAATAATAATCAGAGGCAACGCTATAGCGTTGCCTATAGTAACGGCCATACGGCTGCAATGTTTTATTTTTTTTTTTTCCAAGAGGCACTTCATATGGAAGGGATCGTCGTATAAACTTCAAAGGGGGCTCATTCAATTGGAAATCGAGAGTTCTAGTGCCCTTTTGAATACACAAAAGTTATTGGTGGGAAACTTGCCCCCCCCCTCCCACGCCCATCATTCCCCAAAATACATCCAATCGAAAATGTGAAATAGCCATATTGTTCAGCGCAGTTTACTTCTATGTAGAAAATGAGTTTTTGAGGAGGAAACTCCCCCAAAACCCTCGGGGCAAGGGTTTTAAGCTATGCCCTGGGGGCATATAAGGTTTTTATAGAAGGCGTTGTCGTAGAAACTTCAAAACAGGCTCCTTCGATTGGAAATTCAAAGGGCTAGTGCCCTTTTTAATAGTAGAATTTGTTTTGAGTGCAACTAGCGCCCCCCCCCCCCCATGCCCATTATTTACCCAAACCAAAACACACAAAATTCTGAGAGAGTCATTTGGTTCAGCGTATTTGATTTCCAGGTAGAGATTGTATTTTTGAGGAGGACATTCCCCCACAACCTTCAGAACCCAAGATTTAATTTATGCAATTGGTGCATGTGAGGTTTTGTTTGATGGCGTTATCATAGAAACTTCAAAAAAGCTCATTCGATTGGAAATTCAAAGGGCTTGTTCCATTTTTAATAGTCAAAAGTGTCTGGAGGGCCACTAGCCCCCCCCCACGCTAATTTTTCCCCCAAACACATCAAATTAAAATTTTGATATAGCCAATTCGTTCAGCATAGTTGATTTCCAGATAGAAAATATATTTTTGAGGAGGACAATCCCCCAAAACCTTCAGGGAAAGGGTTTTAAGTTATGCCCTGGGAGCATATTAGATTTTTATAGAAGGCGGTGTCGTAGAAACTTCAAAAAAGGCTCATTCGATTGGAAATTCAAAGGGCTAGTGCCCTTTTTAATAGTTGAAAGTGATTTGAGGGCAACTAACCCCCCTCTCAAGCCCACCTTTTCCCCAAACACATCCAATCTAAATTTTGAGACAGCCATTTTATTAAAGGTAGTTTTAAGTTCTGGAAATTAGGTCTCTGAGGATGACAACTCCCCCACAGCCCTCTGGGCAAGGGTTGTAATTTAAGGATTCTCTGAATCCTTCCCATTATTTCTTATGGAAGGGATGCTCGTATAAACTTTAGAGAGGGCTCATTTGACTGAAAATTGAAAGTTCTTGTTCAATTTTTAAGAGTCAAAAGAGATTGGAGGGTAACTAACCCCTCCCCCCTCCTCCACGCCCTAAATGCATGAGATAAAAAATTTTGAGATAAACATTTTGTTAAAATAGTTCAAATTTCTGATAACAAAAAACTCCGGTGTCGACACAGCCCACAAGGGCCCGGGGGTAGGCGTTGTAAGTTCTGCCCTGGGGCATAACTTATTAAGGGGGGGTTTGTAACTTATGGGAAGGGGTTTTTTATGGGAAGAACATATAGGAAATCTATTATAATTTTCCAATTATAAGGTTAAAATACATACTCTGAGATAGATGTAAAATTGCTTTGGCACACAAAATCCTATGAAGGTCAATTCCAAACAGTCGTGATCCCTTTGTGTCAGCAAGTGAAATGGTCTAAAACCCCTTATTGGATCTATTTTTTCAATCCATTCATTGTTGTAAATTGCTGTCCATAAGTTATGCAAGCTGTCTATTGTTCATATATAAGGTTTTTATCAAAAAGGTAATCGTATAGACTTTGAAAAGAGCCTCATTCGATTTAAATTGAAAGTTCTAGATCCGTTTTTTAAAATCAAGAATAATCGGACAGTAAGCACCCCCCCCCATGCCATAAAAACTTGAAACTTTTTGCAATCAAAAACACACAAATTTAATTAAAAAAAAACTTCCGAAAAATAAGTTTTTCAAAGAAAAGTAAAGGCCATTTTAAACTTAAGCTCAGGAGATACAAATACTTGTTAAAATTCAAACTCAAAACGACCAGAAATTACTATTAAAGAATACATGAAACCCAAAACGAACAGAAATTAAATAAACAATCATACCAAATATCATACAACAAGTAATAATATAAATGAATAAATAGATCTTAAAGCGAGTAATGCTTTGATTGAATATGAAAATCAAGCTTAAAACGAAAACAAATATTTTTGCTATTAAAGTATAAATGAAACTTAAAACGAACAGAAATTAAATAAACAATCAATGCGTACAAAAATACAATATATATTAATGTAAATGAATAAATAAATCTTAAAACAAGTGAAACTTAAATTGAATATGCAAATCAAGGTTGAATCGAATAAAAATAACTACAAACAATAGTTTGGGTATCACCACTCTGCAGAAGCCTAAAACCAACTGCGTCATTGGCACTTTACTGATAACGAATTATGTCATAAATGTTTTCTTTTGTAATAAGTATTGAAAATAAATATAGAAATTATGGTAAAATTTTGAACTGATGAGCTTTCAGCAATTATTATTATTATGCATCAAATATTCAGTTTAATTTATTAGTTCTTTTCAAGATTAGTCAAGACAAATATAGTTTCACTAGAAACAAAATTTGGATACTGCCCCCTTCTTTAACTGTCAAAACCTCAAGCCTTCTGCGTCATTGGTGCTTCACTGAAAACGAATTACTCGTATATTACAAATTTATTATTTTCCAGTTCTTACAGCATTGAAAATGAAAATAAATTTACAGTGAAAATAAAATCTTGAACTGATGGATCTTTCAACAATTCATATCATTATATATCTAATATTTAATTTGATTTGATTTATACTTTCCAAGACTGTTTAAGACTCATATAGTTTTACCATTTTTTTCAACTCTGCCATTTTTTCTAACTAATCGTGTTGGTTTGTTATGAAAACATTCTATGGCTTCTAAGCATTTCTATTTGAGCGGAAAACCGCACCTCAAACTTTGTGGAACATGCATTTTCTTGCATGAAACACCAAAATATAATAAAATGTCAAGTTTCGGAGTGTTCCACCACTCGCAAGCAAGTGCCATTGGTATTTTTGAATCCACATGTTCAATTTAAGTGATGGATGGTAGGATAATTCTCGTAGCGGCCCCATTCCGTCGTGGTATGATTCACGCTTTCAACACCTGGCGTCCGGACTATCATATAATCTACCAAGCATACAACTACCCCAAATCAGTATCAATAAATAAATGAAACCCAAAACGAACGAAAATTAAAATAAATATTAGAGTCAAACCCAAAACGAGCATAAATTAATATGAGTAGGGTTCAAAAACCCTATGCTTTCTAAAAGCCAGAATATAATTTGTACTTTACTGAAAAAAAATTCAAATGAGTTTACCAGAAAACATTTGTAATATAATTCGTTTTCAGTAAAGCGCCAATGACGCAGTAGGTTTTAGGCTTCTGCAGTGAGGCGTAACCCAAACTCTGGTTTATACTTATTTTTATTCGATTCAAACTTGATTTGCATATTCAATTGAAGTTTCACTTGTTTTAAGATTTATTTATTCGTTTACATTAATATATATTGTGTGTTTGTTCGTATAGATTCTTTATCTGATTTATATTCGTTGTATGTTTCATTTTTAATTTAATAGGAAAATGTTTGTTTTTGTTTTGAGCTTTATATTCATACTAATTCTAAGAATTATTCGCTTTAATATCGATTTTTTCAATTATATTTTTACTTTTTGTATGTTTTTTTGCTATGATTGTTTATTTATTTTATGTTCTTTTCGGGTTTCATTTATTCTTTAATAGTAATTTCTGGTCGTTTTGAGTTTGAATTTTAAAAGGTATTAGTATCTCCTAAGCTTAAGTTTAAAATGGCCTTTACTTTTCTTTGAAAAAATTATTTTTCGGAAGTTTTTTTTTTAATTAATAATAATAAAACATTGGAGCCGTATGGCCTTTACTATAGGTAACGCTATAGCGTTGCCTCTGATTTGATTATTGACTTAAGTCTGATTTCTAATAACGATATCTACTAAGCTTCAAACTTTTTGTTTTCTTTTTTAAGGTTTTTGATTTGTTGTAATCCCTTGTTAAAATATATACAAATATTTTTACAATTACCAGCCGTTGGGCCCCTGCACTTGGTACGCGGCAGGCTTTTATATATGGATTCTTATGTCGCTTGTCATCTAACCGCAGACAATTTGTTGTCTTTTCATACTGCAATCTTTTCAAAGATATTTGATTATTAAAGCATGTCCAATTTCTAACAACGATCTACTAAGCTTCAAACTTTTGGTTTTCTTTTTTAAGTTTTTTGAATTGTTGTAATCCTTTGTTAAAATATATGCAAACATTTTTGCAAGTACCAGTTTTCTGCTCTTTCCGCAATTTAATGTATTTTCATACTACAGTCTGTTCAAAGTTATTTGATTATTGAAGCTGGTCTGATTTCTAACAACGATATGTGCTAAGCTAGAAACGTTTGGTTTCTCTTTTAAGGTTTTTGAATTTTTGTAATTCCTTGTCAAAATAGGAGAATCATCATTTGTAGTAAATGCATATTTTGTTTTTGGGCCTTCCTACTGAGATTATATAAATGGTTGCGTTCAAAAAGGTTTTCTTTTTTAAGGTTTTTGAATTGTTGTAATCCCTTAGTTTTTTGTTCTTTACGCAATTTAATGTCTTTTCATGCTACAGTCTTTTCAAAGATATTTGATTATTGAAGCCAGTCTGATTTTTAACAACGATATATATTAAGCTTGAAACTTTTGGTTTTCTTTTTTAAGGTTTTTGAGTTGTTGAAATCGCTTTTCAAAATAGAGAATCATCATTTGTAATTGTTGCACAATTTTCGTTTCTTGGGCATTTCTGCTGACATAGTATAACTGATTGCGTTCAATCCTGTAAGCTTAATCACGTAGCGAGTTGATTTTTATCAAACAAACAAAACAACTAATTTCAAAATTTTCAGGTATTTTTCTAGTTGGAATTAAGACAATAAAATTATTGCTGAGGCACCGTAAATATTTTTACACTTTACATAATAACTTTAGCTGAACTAAACTTAAAAAATTTTTCAACTTTTCTTCATGTCTTAAAAAGACATTGCTTATACTTGTAAGAAAATAAATTCGGTAATGATGTTTTTCAACCAACGATTTCTACTAAGCTTAAAAATTTTGGTTTTCTTTTTTAAGGTTTTTGAATTGTGGTAATACCTTGTTAAAAAATATACAAATATTTTTGCAATTATTGTCTTTTGCTCTTTACGCAATTTAATGTATTTTCACACTGCAGTCTATTCAAAGATAAACTTCTGCATACATGAAAATATTCAATTTTTCCACATTAGTGTGGCAAGTGTCATGACGTCATTGCAATTTTTACTACATGACGTCATTTGCAAAAACCAAAATTAAGGCTATACCGAATTTTCTCAAACTTCTGATATATCTAAATAGTTTTTTAGGGCAGAATATACCAGGATTCCAATTTTCCCGAAAAAATATGGAGTCGTTTTCGAGAAAAAATACATACATACATACATACTTGTTATTCAAAAATAAAGCCTGATATATGAGTTGTGATATTTTTTTGGTTTCACCAGCAAAAAAAGAAAATAATTTTCCCTTAGGTAAAATATCATAAGAGAAATAAAAAAGAATCACTTAAACTAGGGATGAATCACCAAGGGTGATAACCATCTTTCCAATCCGAAGACAAGACAGAAATTTAAAACCCTCCGAGTGGAAGGAAGGGTGGGCCTTGCTTTATTCATTACTGTCTGTAGGCAACGCGAGGGCTTGCATTTCATGAAGTTATCGTCTAAGTTAAAATAGTTATAATGGATTTATTTTTATGTTTTTATTTATTTGTAGGGAAGTGTACTGCTACTGTGCCATGTGAGCAGACCTGTATTGATTTGTCTAATGGTGCTTATGAGTGTGGATGTCGAGAAGGATTCATCTTACTCCCTAATGGCTATGGATGCCAAGGTATGCTTTGAACAAGCATTGAGGCTTAAATGTCTATAGGTTAATTCCTGCCATACCAAGTTTGATTTTTTTTTTTTTAGAGGGACTGGTAGGCTCCATGGTCCCTATTAAGGAGGTTTAAGTGTTGAGGTTCGGAGGTGAATGTCCATGGTAAAAAAGATTTTCGTATCTTTGTGATTGAGAAAACGTAGCAGTTATTTTCGCTAATCAGAATCCGGTGCAATGCTTTTAAGGTGATTGATTGCTTGTTGGACTTCATTTACCATGGGGGGGGGAACATTCACGTCATTGTAAATACTGCTGGGTGAGTTTGGCTCCTGCAGGTCATCAGGGCTGCGATTTGGATTATGGCAGTGACGATTATCATCTATCGCTGTGGAGAGTTGGTTCTGATTAAGTAGTTTGCCAAAGTGCTCCTTCGAGCGATTTATTATTTCGGTATTATTCGAGAGTAACATGTCGTTTTAATCTTCGATGGATGTACTAGTAGGCTTATGTGATTTAATCCTGATTGATTTTAGGAGCTGATACATGTTCCTGGTGTCCGATCTAGAGGAAGCGGCTTCCATGTCTTCAGTGATTTTCTTCCAGTACCGGTTCTTATCATTCTTAGCCTACTGGGGGCATTCTCTTCTCTGGCGTTTGAACAACTCCGATTTTCTGTCCGATATCTGTTGCTTGTGCTCAGTCAACTGAATTGTGCATGTTGACATCCATTTTTTGGGTAGTCTTTTGCGGTATCCTGTCGCAGCTTCTGCAGCCTCGTGGATTGTATTGCGTATGGTCAACCACTCTTCATCCAAATATGAGTTTGCTCGTCGTTTTCTTGCACTTGGAGAGCTTCAAAGCGGCTAGACAACTCTAAGCAGAATGCCTGTTGTATATTAGGATCATCGAAGCGATTGGTATCAAATCTTCATGGAGGTTCCCTCTTGGGGCGTGCTGCAAGTCGTAACTTTAGATCTTACTTGAATAGAAGATGGTCCGACCAATGTTTCGAGCCAGTACATGCTCCAATATATGATCTACTATTCGTAGCCATTGATTTCCAACGGCGGGACATGAGCATGTAATCAATATGGCTTTTTTTCTACCATCTCTTGAATACCTTCTGGCTCTATGGCTGGGCTTGTATTTGAATAAGGTATTTGTAATGACCAAATCATTCGTCATGGCAAAGTGAAGAAGTCTTGATCCCCTGCTAAATCTAGCTCCAAGACCGGAGTGGCCAATGGAAGACTCAGTATTGGATACTTTTTCCCCGATTCTGGCGTTAAAGTCGCCTCCAATAAAGATGAGGTCTCGTTTTTGGGACTTTCTTAAGCGTACAATTGAGAAATTGGTAAAAAAAAAGGTCTGCTTCGCTCTCCGGTGCGTCCCTGGTAGGAATATAAACTACAATAACTGATATGTTGAATAGGTGGCCTTTGAATCGCGCTTTTGCGACTCTATGTGAGATAGGTTCCCACTCTAGAAGTGACTTCGCTGATAGGGGGCTTTAAATGATGCCCACTCCACCATACGCAGATCCATCAAGGGATCCGGAGTTGAAAAAGGAGAAAGAAGCGTCGTCCTCAAGAGTTCTAATCTCTGAGCCTTCCACAATGCCGTTGATTCGAGTTTCTGAAACGCAAATTATGTCTATGTTGTAACGCAATAATTCTCCAGCGATAAACGATTGGGTCGTTAGGCATTTCATCGAGCAGCCGTTCAGCACCTACACTGAGGGGTTGTCTATATTTTCGAAGTAGTACCTCAGCTTGCCAATTTTCCGGGGAAAGCACCGATGAAACCTTTAACGCATCGCTTGCCGGGGATGCCGTAGTATGGGTTGGACTCTTTATATTGACTTTCATTTGGAGGTTTTTGGAAATATATTATCTATGCAGGTCTCCACTCCCTGATGGCCCCCTTTGCTGTTTGGCCTAGCAAGAATTGGGATAGGCAATTCCAACCGTTTCTACCTGACAACCACGATGAGGAAACCCTAGTAGGATTTCTCCTATGTCTAACTAGGGACAGAAGACTAGACTAACCTGATGGGGGGATCACACATCCCGAACCATCAGGACCATCCAGACTTTTTAAACCCAACCTAGTTCACAGGAACTTTTAGTCAGGAATCTTTTGGTTTGGGAGGATGTCGTAAGGAATTATTGAAGGGAAATGGGAACTTCCTGGGAGGGGGTAAAGAGGGGAGCTTTAAATGGATTGAGATGGAGGAGGAGTGTGCGTAGCTGTGTTGGCCTCAGGCGGCTTGGTGATTTGTTAGTTGTAGTAGTATTTATTGCAGCTGGCTGTAAATTTTGATTCATTTAAAGAAGATCGCAGTTTTTGTATGTACGTGTGATACTATTTATCAGCCCTTTAAATAAAACTTAACAAACGGATTAGGAAAGCATAAGGAATAAAAAGAAAAACAATGTAACATAAATAAAAATAAGCTTTACGTGAAGTGATGATTGCAACACAAAAAAATACACACTATAAACCGTAAAAAATGCATGTAACAAATAATGGTCCAGGGAAGTGATGGCAAGGGAGGAAGCCCCTAAGAAAGGGTTGCATCTGAAATATAACTATACTTTTCGAAAAATCTTGTTCAATAACTGATTTATGCGGGTTTTCAAATCTCAAATTAAAAACTGTGGAAAATTGTATCTTGCCATTGGTAGCATGTCTGTGTCTCTATTTGTTTGTTTCTGTCCTGTTTTATCCTGATGAAAGAGTTGCCAGAGAAATTTGGAAAGGGCTCATTCAAAAACCATTTAAAAGTTCTACAATCTTTTATGACGATTGAATTGATTGTTACAACAAGCAGAGGTGCCCCTGTGACAACGTCTATCATTTCAGTACTGAGCAAAGTTGGGGAATAAAACGTTTGGTTAAAAAAATTCAAATGTGTAAATACCTTTGTATGTTTTTCTTTAGATATTATAATATTTAAAATAATTTTGCTGTTTTGTTACACAAAATAGGTTGATGTGACAATAACAGCGCAATAACAAAAAAATGAAAATATTATTTGTTTGAGTGACATTCACAATTTTCCCTCCATCTGTAAATAGAAAATATTAATTTCTTCCCTATTAATTTACTTTGTTCCTGAGCCTAACAATAAAATTATTAAAAAAATAATTAGGAAAAAGAGGATAAAATATAACTATCTTCTATACTGAAGCACCTGTAAAGAAAAGGAAGCTACCATAGAATGCAACTATAGTCTAGATTAATTTTTACACTGTTTAGAGTTATTAATCTCAAGAGTAGAAATTACGTTGGTATTAATTTTAATGGTCTACGTTATGAAGTGCTTGTTCCTTTATATACCTTGCCTTCCCTGTTTTCGTGGATACAGTAGCCGGAATTGAGGAACAAACAACTTACCTATAGAAAGTTGCCTTTACTTTCAATTATGGTTTTAGTTGAAGAGAATTTCCAGTTTTAAGCAAAAACACAGAACACACAAGTGGGGAATTGAAGAAAAACACAAAAAAAAACTATGTGTTATTAGAAGGAAGGAGAGATTTAGATAATGTCTTGCTCTGAATCCACTTTTGCTCTTATGTCTTTACACTAGGGAACAACACTCAGTTTTTTCTCCGAGATCTAAAAATAGCCGTCTTTGATAGAATTTTTTTAAAGCTTAATTTGAATGAGAAATAAGAATTCTTCCATTACTACCCCAATAATTTTTTCGTAGTAGTTTAATAAAGGTTCTTAAATTTCTTAAAATTTAAGAAGTTTGAATTTTTTTTCCAAAAATGAAATAAAATAGTTTAAGATGTTTTCCTAATGTCGCTGAACCGAAAACTGTTTATTTGAAAAACTAAAAGGAGAAATTTTGTCGTTTAAACCATTTAGGTTGTATACCGTGTTTTCAGGGACCCGTGTTTCAAAGGTCGTCATTGCTCTGGTCATAATCCAGTCGATCACGAAATTGAATAAGACGGGAGACAATATACATCCCTGCCGGACACCAAAATCAATTTGGAACATCGAGGATAGTTCTCCCCCGATCTGAGTTTGGGCTCGCATATGCTGGTAGTATGCTTAAATAAGTCTGACTATCTTGCCTGGTACTCCATCCTCTGTCATGGCCTATGTGTCTAGAACAGTCTCGGAAAAGAACTGATAAAATTAAACTGAACATTTGATTTATGATGAAAATATATGCTGAAAGCTCATAAGCTCAAAATTTTCTTTTACTGTAATTTTCATTTTATTTTCAATGTTGCAATAACTACAAAAGAAAATAGTTTTAATACAATTCGTTTCAGACTTCAGACTTTCACAGTTAGGGAACCGGGCAGTACCCAATCTCTTGCTTGTAGTGATTTTGTTCGTTTTAAGCTTGATTTGTATACTCAATTTAACTATATATATATATATATATATATATATATATATATATATATATATATATATATATATATATATATATATATATATATATATATATATATATATATATATATATATATATATATATATATATATATATATATATATATATATATATATTCAATGAAAAAAACACTTCTTAAATTCTAAGATCCCTGTGTTGGCCCTGCAATGTGTTACTACAGGTGAGTTCGAACTCTAGGTCCTGTATTACCAACCTGAAATCAAACCTACTGTACCACCAAATTAGCTTTTAAATAATTGGTCTATTAGTCGTCAATATTTTTTTTTCGTTTTATTTTAAAGACTATATTTAAAATAGTTTTTTAAGACCATACTAATTATTCTAAGCATTAGTCAACTGCTAATTTATATATTGATTGAGAGTGGAAACTAATGCTTTGATAACATAATCTTGATTGATGTAACAAATTGAGCTTCTAAATGGCTCACTTTTAGAGTGATAACAAACTTAGATTAAAAATAATTTTAAAGCATAGGCAAACTTACATCTCGAAACGGTTTCACTTTAGTCTGCATTCGGAAAGGGTATTTACAAAGTTCACAGACTTTGGCATCAGATGCTTTGACCCATTTCTGTAGACAACCTTGATGAACATAAAGAAGGGAACCAGTACAAAGACAGGGAGATATGAGGGGTGAATCACTCTCTCCTTCACAGTGGCATATCCTAGAAAAAATACTTAAATATATAGCTGCACACAAGCCTGACCCTTGCGCGGGTAGTTCTTTGAAGCCGTTTCCTAGGGGAAGAGTCACCTGCCTGCAGCATACTGGAATGTGCACACGGGTATACACAACCCAAAGCTTCAGGTCGCTAATACCTCCCACCTGGAGTATCCACAACAGATAAATACTTATTCAAAACAAATATCATAAGCAAAGAATGCTAGCTAAATTTGTGTCTCCCATCAAAAAAAAAGAAAAAAAAGCCATAAATCAATATCACAATAGAATGTCATAAATCAATACCACAAAGTATACTCAATTATCAAAAAATAAATAAATAAACCTGAAGAAAAAGCGCCTTAGAAAAAAAAATTTACAGAAAGCAAATCAGAAAAATGGAATGTAAAAAAGCAAAACCAATATAAACAAAAAATATATAAAAAATACACAAAAACTCAAAAGATAAACTCAAATTGTTCACATAAAAAAGCTTAAAATACTTTAAGTCAGATGAATAAAAATACTTATATCTAACAGAATTCAAATGTGCAAGTAAAGAGCAATTGGTTGTTAATGCTGCCAAAATTGTTAATAATCCTCAACATCTTAATCAACCTGTTTATTCTAAACAGAACTGTAAAGATGGAAATTCAAGCTGTTGTAGGCTTTGATTACATGGAAGTGGGCTATGTTTTGCTGCTTTATAGTGAACGCTTTCTACATGGACACAATCATGTATTAAGGTGTAACACATATTAAGGTGTAATTCATACCATTTTTGTTTTTCTATTTCTTCTCAACAAATTCATGCAAATTTGAGGAAACTACACAAAAACAAGCAAAACTCCTCTCTCAATCAAACCTGGATTGACCTTACACCCCATGGTTTATTCCTTGCTTGACATTACATTTTGCATATGAAAGTCAGTTACTCTGATGAAATTCCATAAAATGATTTCTATGGATGCAAGGGCATCAAGACTATTTGGGTTTTGCAAGAGTAATAAAATTGTACAAAATAGTAAACAGAGTAACATGTATAAGAGAAACTTTAAGGGAGAGAGGGTTTACAGTTTTTCCAAAGTATAAACCCGCCTGATGCCTTGGAGAAAGGAATACATTTACAGCCTAAATAGCATAATTACCAGGGAAGGTTTTACATCCAATTCATCCTGAGAATGCCACAATGCTGTAATTCCAAGGTCTGACTTCTATTCAAGAATATTGTAATTTGTTAGTCTCCTGTTTTTTAAGAAATTTCAAAAAACATTTGAAGAATCTTATACTTTCTTTTTAAAGATCTTTAAGCTTTTAACTGTTCTATTTCTCTTAGAAATAACTGGTTTTTTTTTACAGACTACCACTAACACAGCAATGTCATCAAGCTCAGATCTTTTTAAGCCTTTGTTCATCTATGTAATCAAGAATTTGATTATGATTGTTAACAGAATAATTTATCACGGCTTTACTACCCAGGATCACTCTAAAAAAAGCTTAAGAAGTAATAAATCCAACAAACTGTTTTATTTCAAGGAAAAATTAAAAGCAACATCTGGAAAAATTCAAAACTAAACAGCCAGAAATCTGAAAGTAGGCCAGTGATACAAGAGTTCCCCAAAATTATTAATACAAGACTTTAGGCTATATTAACTCCTTTAGGTTTCATTTGATAATCAGTCTTTAACTCCTTTGTCTGAAAAATGTTTTTCTATTTCCTCATACGTCTTTAGATATCAGGGAAAGTATCATTAACCTCTTAACACTTCTTAAAAATGCTTAATTTGACCACTGACTGAATGGTAAATAGAAATATACGTCTTTAGATATCAGGGAAAGTATCATTCACCTCTTAACACTTCTTAAAAATGCTTAATTTGACCACTGACTGAATGGTAAATAGAAATATACGTCTTTAGATATCAGGGAAAGTATCATTCACCTCTTATAACACTTCTTAAAAATGCTTAATTTGACCACTGACTGAATGGTAAATAGAAATATATGTCTTTAGATACCAGGGAAAGTATCATTCACCTCTTAACAATTCTTAAAAATGCTTAATTTGACCGCTGACTGAATGGTAAATAGAAATATACGTCTTTAGATATCAGGGAAAGTATCATTCACCTCTTAACACTTCTTAAAAATGCTTAATTTGACCACTGACTGAATGGTAAATAGAAATATACGTCTTTAGATATCAGGGAAAGTATCATTCACCTCTTAACACTTCTTAAAAATGCTTAATTTGACCACTGACTGAATGGTAAATAGAAATATACGTCTTTAGATATCAGGGAAAGTATCATTCACCTCTTAACACTTCTTAAAAATGCTTAATTTGACCACTGACTGAATGGTAAATAGAAATATACGTCTTTAGATATCAGGGAAAGTATCATTCACCTCTTAACACTTCTTAAAAATGCTTAATTTGACCACTGACTGAATGGTAAATAGAAATATACGTCTTTAGATATCAGGGAAAGTATCATTCACCTCTTAACACTTCTTAAAAATGCTTAATTTGACCACTGACTGAATGGTAAAAAGCAAGTAGTATTTCTCATTTGTAAAAAATATGTGCTATTTGCATTTTTCCTTCATTATCAAGTATAAATAACCCCAGACAGCCAGGTTTTGTTGCTATTGTGCATTCCTTTGTTCATTATAAGTAAACTTTTACATCTTATTGTTCTTTTTTTGTGTATTTTTAATTTGTTTTTATTAAAAGCTAAAAAATGTGACTGGTTGCTATGGATTTTCTCTTTATACCAATAATCTAAACAAATTATATATTTAATCTTTACTTAAACATATCTTTATATATCTTAATCAAAATAAATTATATATGTTACATATCTTATTAAATAATTTATCCATCACCATGAACTAAAATTACAAAATTTACCTGCAAGTGTCCTGAAACACTGAATATGCAGATTCATGTAAACTAGTATTCTTAATAGCATACATTCCAACACCTCTTCTCCAGCAATAATTTACCTCTTCAAAAATTGTTCCTCCATTTTAAGATCTGACACCATAACGAAGAAATTCTGCAAAGTAATGAGACATAAATCTACAATGGTGCACTTAAAGACATCAAGCTCAATCCTATAAATTAGTACCAAAGAATGTATAACAAAGCATAGCTCATGATAGGCTTCATTTTATTAATATTTTGATAAATATCAGCAATAAATATTAATAAAATCAGTATTTACATCGAAACCCAGTGGATGACAAAATCAGATCATTACACAGTTGTTATTTATTGCCCCCCATCTTGGATTTTAAAAATACCATTGGGAGTGCCTATTTTTGTATTTTCATTGAAAATTTTCAAAGAAACTACAAATCTGAAACCCCCAGAACTTTTTTTCAAATTGAAAAAAAAAAACCTCCTTGTCTAGGTCAAGGCATTTGAGAAAGTTCCACATGAGAGACAGAAGCTTAAATTGGAATACCAGCAACTAAAAGAAGAAGTCATAGATTGGGCCATGACCTTCTGATGGAGAAAATGCACCTCTAGTTGTGTACACTTTTGATGGCTCACTAGTTTATTCCAACCCTCAACCTGTAAAAAGTATAGTACCCCAGGGCACTTAGCTTGTCCTAACTCTATCCCAATATTATTGCTGGTACCCCTAATTGCACATAAGAAATAAAATAATATTTTATGCTGACAATTCTAAGCTTGCAGGGACAGACAATACTGCTGAAACAAGAGCCTACCTACAGGAAGAGCAGGATAGCATGGCACACTGGTCAGAAAAATGGCTACTAGAGAACAGTGTTGAAAAATGCAAAGTGCTCCACCTTGACCCAAACAACTGTAAACAACAGTGCTCAATTAAAGGACTGTAAACAACAGTGCATTATCAGAGAGGCAATTATTATATTGAATATAAGCATAAAAAAGGAATTACTTTTATTGGGAAATAATATATATATATATATATATATACCATAACTCTATTTCCTAAATTAAAAAGACAACTTTGATATGACATAATATCTTGCTGAAATAATGTGAATCGTATTTTCAAGAATTGGTGAATGAAAACCACAAGTTATTGGTGAATCTTTTTTGATAAAACATAGATAGGTAATAGATCTGTCATATATGCAATCTTCTGAGCCCTAAAAATAAGAATAATACCTTGGAAGTACCTTCCTGGTGGATATGTTTGGCCCTGGATTCATTCCTGAGAGTTTCATTCACATAGCTCCACTACTTTTCAAAATAGCAAAACACCCCTAAATTAGAATTTTACCAAATTTAATTGTACCAGTTTGTTTTTAGTTTGATTGCCTATATATATATGACCTAATATTTCTTTCTTTTTTGCTTTCATTTTTGAAACATTCTAATTCTTGCTGTTGCTTATCATCTAACAGCACAATTCTTTTATGTTCACTTTCATTTTATGGGACATTGCCTATACATGGGGGGGGGGGGCTTGGAATGAATTGCCACAAATTTTAACTTTAACCACAAAATTAGCAACATAAAATTGCCTCTCTTTTTGTTCTAGCATGTTTCCTTCTGGAGAGCTGCCTGAAAATTTTATTTACCTAGCTGAAGAACTTCCAAATAAACCTTAAGTAAAAGTCCCTAAACTAGATTTTTACTCAAATGTAAGTATCAGTATACAGTTGGGGCTGTCAAGAAAGAAACACTATATAAGTCTGAAAATCATTCCTAAAATCACTTAGCTTTACCCTAAACCCCATAGTGTGCAAATATATAGCCCAAATTATGTATTTCCTAAGCATTTCTCTGTTTCTTGATTTTGTTGGTCCTGCTTCTTAGTCATTTAATCTATTTGAACAACAGAGTAAACAATCATGAAACTGCATAATTCATGGGAAGTACATATTTTGAGCTATATATTTCCATATTAGGAGGGGAGGCAGTAAAGTGAAGTATTTTTAAGGATGGTACAAGTAGCTTACTTTAAAGTTTTTTCAGAAACTTATATCATTTCCTTCCCAGCAGCCCCAACTTATTCAGCATGAGCAGTTGAGATACCATTAGTTTGGCACAACATCTAGGATGAAATGTATATCCCATCCAAAATGGCAGTTTATGGTTCTATGACACAGTTTGTGTTGGCTTGCATGATGCATGTAATGGCACCCAATGGTTCTATTAATTATTATGTGATGTAATTACTAAGAATAGTACTATCAAATAAGGCTTTTAAACTGATACTGTTTACAACTTATACTTTCAGTTTAAAACTTATACTTTTAAACTGAGTACTAAGAATAGTACTATCAAATAAGGCTTTTAAACTGATTTATTAAGTCTCACTAATGATTGTTTGTGTTGATTTATCTTGCTCTTCTTTGTAGCCAGGGCTGGATGGACTAAATGCAGGGCCTGATTGGAAATTATTTGCAAGGCCCTCTCTATATATTAAATTTTTAAGTAAAACTCAAATGTAATACATATATATATATATATATATATATATATATATATATATATATATATATATATATATATATATATATATATATATATATATATATATATATATATATATATTTATTTATGTATATAGTACCAGGAGACCAACAGCTATGGCACACGCCTTTAAATATTGATTCTCATTGTCACTTGTCTTGTATCTGTGACTATTGCCCAAGTGGAGCAACAAGTCAAGTTAAATCATCCTCCACTTCTTATATTTTCATGTAACATTAACATAGTTGTTTGTGTCTCACAATTAGTCACAATATTTCTTCCAAGAGATCCATTGGGTTACAAGAGTAATCTAAAATATGCACAAGGTGCTCTTTAGCACCAGGATCTAAAAATTTGACTACATGAATGGGGTTCAAAATTCTATTCAGGGGTTTGTGATGGACATACCACTAAATTGATTATGTGACAAATTTGTCCTGCTACTTTGAAGCTGAAAATAATACAACTATTGATAGTTTGATCTTTGCTTACGCTGAAAGAAGCTAAAGCAAAATAAGAGTTCTTGTTTTGTATGTGTTAGTGGAACTCTTTAGAGAGCAAGTGATGTCCTATAAGAGGCCAAGCTAATTCATTGATGAAATTATGCAGATAGTAATGTAATTAGACCAAGCAGGCACTAACCCTCTAAAATCACTATTGTTGGCTACTTTTCCTACAGAAAAATAGAGGACTCCACAGTGAACATATACAATGTTGAAGGGTCCCAATGGTTTGTAATTAACACTTGTGTAAGGCATCTCTGTAAGTTTCTACTTGGTTTTGTGCCACAGTTTGTTGGTGTCAAAGATTGTGATGGCATTGTTTGTCTAATGTAATATTTCTTTATTTTTTTTGCTTTCATTTTTGAAACATTCTGATTCTTGCTGTTGCCTATCTTTAATAGCAAAATTCTTTATAATAATGATAATAATAATATAATGCAAAACAAATAGGCACTTTCACCATAGTATTTGTCCAGTTCCTGCTTGAATGAGTTTAATGAGTTGGCATTGATGACTTCAAACAGGAGCTTGTTCCAGTGTTGTGTTACTTGGTTCTTGAACACCCAACAGCCAATGTCCTTTTGGAACCTCTTCTCTTGAAACTTGAGGTTGTCACCACGAAGGTTCGTGTGGCTGAAGCTGAGAACATCAGTAGCCTGGATGTTTTCGTAGGCGGCGTAGCAAAGCTTGTATACCTCAATGAGGTCTCCTCGGCGCAATTGATAAGCTAGTGAAGGGAGTTTGAGCTTCCAGAGCCTATCTTTGTAGGATAAATTTCTCAAAGTCAGACAGAACTTTATTATTCGTCTTTGAACTTTTTCAAGAGCTTCAATGTCTTTGTTGTAAAAGGGACGTGTAGTGCAATGACCATATTCAAGGATTGGCCGTACCAAAGCTTTGTAGAGAAGGCTTATCATTTCCAAAAGTGAAGTTGCGCCTTAAAACTCCTGCAACATGATTTGCTTTCCCAATAATGCTGTTGTAGTGGGCCTGGAAGTCAAGGTTGCTGTCAATGACAACTCCCAAGTCGTGCTACTCCTGGCATGATGTGATCGGTAAGTCTCCTAATCTATATTCATAGTGGATAGTAGGTTTCCCTATCGTTAGCTTGTGGCTTTTTTCAATATTGATTTCCATCAGCCAGTTGGACATCCAACTATTGAGCTTGTCAAGGTCCTCTTGCAGAGATTGTGCATCAGCAGCTGTTTTAATTACTTTATACAGCTTGGTGTTGTCTGTGTACAGTAGAATCTCAGAGTTGATACCTTCTACTAGATTATTGAGATACAGGTTAAATAAGAGAGGGCCAAGGACCAAGCCCTGGGGGACACTGCTGATTACCTCTACTTCAAGTGTGCTCAAAACTCCATCTAATGATACTGTTTGAGACCTTTCAATAAGAAACTGTTCAATCCAATCAACTGTGGCTCCCAGGCCAAGGTTGCGGAGTTTGTATAAAAGGCGACGATGAGGTACTTTGTCAAAGGCCTTTTTAAGGTCTATGTAAATGACATCGACTTGATAACCCTTATCTGCATGCATTTTCCAGTTTTCCACTGCCAGAAGAAGCTGTGACTCTGCAGACCTTCTCTTCAAGAACCCAAATTGCTTGCTAGTGATTATCTTTCTTTTGCTCATGTGCTCATGGATGTGGTCAGATATGATAGATTCCAGTATTTTGCAGGTTAGACTGATTGGGCGGTAATTTACAGGATCTTGGCGGTTTCCCTTTTTGTGCAATGGTATCACTGTTGCCTTTTTCCAGATACTAGGGAGTTCATTTGACCATAAGGATTTTTGAAAAATCATCGGTAGAGGCTCTGCAATTAGATCTGCGGTTTCTTTTAACACTCTGGGATGAAGTCTGTCTGGACCTGGCAATTTGCTTATCCATAGGTCTTTGAGTTTCTTCAGGACCACCTGTGGGTCTATCTTGATCCTGGGTGTTTGGTCAGAGACTATGGTTTGCAGGGTTGGTAGTGATGACTGAATAGGTTCCTGGATGAAGACAGTAGTGAAATACATGTTTAATAAATTTGCTTTTTCTGCAGATCTTTCAATCAGGAGTCCAGTCATAGGGTTTTTTAAGCTTGGAATGTCTGGCTTTGCAATGAGTTTAGAATTTATGTGGTTCCAAAACATTCTGGGGTTTGTCTTGATAGATTCTGCAAGGTTTTGCTCTTGCATGCTAGCTGCTTGCCTGGTTTGTCGCCTCACCTTATTTCGTAGCCTTCGGTAGGCTCTTGCTTTGAGAGGGCTCGACTGGTCAGCTACATAATTTTTCCAACAGGCTTGCTTTTTTTTTTATGAGGTCGAAAACAGTGTGTGGTAGGGTTGGTCTTTTATAATGTTTGGGATATGGTACGTGTTCTCCTCAGCCTGAGACATGACCGAGAGGAATTTGGAGTACATTTCCTTACAGTTTCAGTCAAACTGAACTCTTTTCCCCAATCCATGTGCTGAGGTCATTGCGCATTGCAATGGAGTCTGCTCTGTTGTAATTTTTTCTTGGTGTTTTTTTTTGTCTTTTCTGCCATTAGCCAAAACCTGGAAGCCTACTATACAGTGATCAGACTTTCCTGTTGACTGTCATCTTTGACACATTCTAATGCTTGCTTTTGTGTGTCTGCCAACTCCACAGTTGTTTACTCTTCACTTTCATTTTTGACACTTTCTGATTCCCACTGTTGTTTGCAATTCTCACTGCTGCTTATCTTCTAGCTACATATTTCTTTGTTCTTGCCGTCATATATCTTTTAACCACATATCTCTTCATTTTTGTTCTAATTCTTGCTACCACTTATCTTGTCCTCTAGATATTAGGAAACTGCTGAAAATGCCTTTCAAAATTTATATCTTTAGACATGAATAAATGAATTTACATGTTTCTAAGTTTTATTCTATAGATTCTTCTAAAACTGTTTGAAAACTAACTTCCTTGTGTCTTCACTTGCAATTAGCATAATTTTTAAACTATTTAATCTGTCCTGATTCATTGTTGATATCAGACAGTTTTTTATTGACTTTAGCTTGGAAAATGATCTCTCTCTAGAACCAACACTTACTGAATTTGTTAAGAATATTTCACAATTTTGAAAAAAAAGTTCATTTTGATGGCAGTGCAGGCCCAAATTGTTTCAACTGCCCCTTATCCAGTGCAAATAAGATTGCAATGTTTCTGATTGTCTGAATCTATATGCAGCAAACAGCAGCATAACTAGATAGTATGTGTCATACTACCATCCACTGGAAGGTAGTATGAATATATTACTATTAAACAACTTATTCAGAAACTAGTGATATGTTTCTAACCACTTTTCAATAGCTTAACCAGTGTTGATAACTTCTTTGCATGGTTACAAAAATTAAATACCTTTGGGACCCCTTTAAGGGCTCAAGATGCAACTGGCCAGAGAAACAATTATTAAATTATGAAAGATCATAAGAAGAGGCATCAAATGATGTTTTGGTAAATTTTTACCAAATCATATTATTGACTTAGCCTATGAATAAAGTAAACATACCACTTGATGCCTTTTTTTAGGATCTTTCAAAAGATAATAATAATTTTTGTCTGAAATGAATTTTACCCCCACCCCTATATATATCAATTCAGAGTAGCCTATATATTTGCATATTCGGGGGGGGGGGCGTGGAGGCAAATTTTATTTGTGATGTAAATGGGAGGTAAGTTTAAACTTTACCCCCACACCCCTAATATGCAAATATACACCTGAATTGGTATATAGGGGTGGGGGTAAAATTCAGGTAAAATTCTACTTTAGTTACTTTTGGCTATCTTGGAAATGGGTTGGGTTAGGAAAATGAAACTTTCAGGGATGTATGTACATGCTAAGGTTTGTCCCGGGAAGGTACTTTGAAGTACCTGCCTCCACTCATCCCCCCCTCTATATAATGGTAAATTACTGCACATTACTAGTTGTTTTTAACTCATATTTCATCCTATATTACTATCATAAATATAAATCACTGCTTTCCTTACACAACTTCTGCTTTTAACCTTGTTCATTAAAATATATTCCAAAATCCTATTTAAATCCTAAGCCATTTAATTTTCAACCCATGCCGACTTTCTTTATGGTATATGAAACCAGGTTTGTTGTGATGTCACACTTTCCTTATCAGAAACCCTTACCCTTAAGGGTAGCAGGCACATACCAAACAACTCTGTTGATAAGACCATGTAAACTGTATTAATTAGGGAAAGGATTTGAAAACATCAGACTCGACTTCAGAGGACACGTGATTATATCACTGGAAGATGTTTTTGAAATCCCCCGTCCCCCCAAACTCAAAATTTTCCAAAATTCTACTTTAGAAGCTTTTTAAATATTTCAAAATCACTAATAGATAGAGTGCTAAAAACATCAGAATTGACTTCAGAGGACACGTTATATCACGGGAAGAGGTTTTTTAAATCCTCCTTCCCCCCAAACTCAAAATTTTCCAAAATTCTACTTTAGAAGCTTTTTAAATATTTCTAAAGCACTAATAGATAGAGTGCTAAAAACATCAGAATTGACTTCAAAGGACAATTTATATCACGCGAAGATGTATTTTAAATCCCCCTTACCCCCTAACTAAAAATTTTCCAAAATTCTACTTTCGAAGCTTTTTTTAAATATTTCTAAAGAACTAAGACATCGAGCGCTACAAACATCAGAATCATCTTTAGAGGACAAATTATATTACGGGAAGATGTTTTTGAAATCCCTTTTCCCCCCAAACTCAAAATTTTCCAAAATTCTACTTTAGAAGCTTTTAAAATATTTCTAAAGAACTAATAGATAGAGTGCTAAAAACATCAGAATCGACTTTAGAGGACACGTTATATCACGGGAAGAGGTTTTTGAAATCACCCTTCTCCCCAAACTCAAAATTTTGTAAAATTCTACTTTAGAAGCTTTTAAAATATTTCTAAAGTACTAAAAGATACAGTGCTAAAAACATCAGAATCGACTTCAGAGGACACGTTATATCACGGGAAGAGGTTTTTAAAATCCCCCTTCCCCCCAATCTCAAAATTTACAAAAATTATACTTTAGGAGCTTTTAAAATATTTCTAAAGCACTAATAGATAGAGTGCTAAAAACATCAGAATCGACTTCAGAGGACACGTTATATCACGGGAAGAGGTTTTTAAAATCCCCCTTCCCCCCAACTCAAAATTTTCCAAATTTTGACTTTAGAAGCATTTCTAAAGCGCTAAGACATAGAGCGCTACAAACATCAGAATCGTCTTTAGAGGATAAATTATGTTATGGGAAGATATTTTTGAAATCCCCCTTCCCCCCAAACTCAAAATTTTTAAAAATTCTAGTTTAGAAGTTTTTAAAATATTTCTAAAGTACTAATAGATAGAGTGTTAAAAACATCAGAATCGACTTCAGAGAACACGTTATGTCACGGGAAGAGGTTTTTTAAATCCTCCTTCCCCCAAACTCAAAATTTTCCAAAATTTTACTTTCGAAGCTTTTTTAAATATTTCTAAAGCGCTAAGACATAGAGCGCTACAAACATCAGAATCATCTTTAGAGGACAAATTATATTACGGGAAGATGTTTTAGAAATCTCTTTTCCCCCCAAACTCAAAATTTTCGAAAATTCTACTTTAGAAGCTTTTTAAATATTTCTAAAGAACTAATAGATAGAGTGCTAAAAACATCATAATCGACTTCAGAGGACACGTTATATCACGGGAAGAGGTTTTTGAAATCACCCTTCCCCCCAAACTCAAAATTTTCTAAAATTCTACTTTAGAAGCTTTTAAAATATTTCTAAAATACTAAAAGATAGAGTGCTAAAAACATCAGAATCGACTTCAGAGGACACGGTATATCACGGGAAGAGGTTTTTCAAATCCCCCTTCCCCCCAAACTCGAAATTTTCTAAAATTCTACTTTAGGAGCTTTTAAAATATTTCTAAAGCACTAATAGATAGAGTGCTAAAAACATCAGAATCAACTTCTGAGGACACGTTATGTCATGGGAAGAGGTTTTTGAAATCCCCCTTCCCCCCAAACTCAAAATTTTCTAAAATTCTACTTTAGAAGCTTTTTAAATCAAACAGTTCATGGTAACAAACTGTAAGTAAGGAGCAACCCGGCTCAATGGTAACCGAAACTCTAGAAAACGAGTTTTTGATACCAATAGATATATCAAAAGAATCAGATTTCAATGCTGATTTCAAATATATAATTTTCATGAAGTTTACTGCTACCCATCAAAAGTTACGCGCCTGAGAAAATTTGGCTGATTTTCAAAAAAGGGGGAAAGACCCCCTAAAAGTTATAGAACCTTAATGAAAATCACACCATCATATTCAGCGTATCAGAGAACCCTACTGTAGAGGTTTCAAGCTCCTGTCTACAAAAATGTGGAATTTTCCATTTTTTGCCAGAAGAAAGATCACAGATGCGTGTTTATGTGTTTGTTTGTTTTTTTTTTTTTTTCCCCAGGGGTGATCGTATCAACCCAGTGGTCCTAGAATATTGTGGGAGGGCTCATTGGAACGGAAATTAAAAGTTCCAGTGCCCTTTTTAAGTGACCAAAAAAAATGGAGGGCAACTAGGCCCCCTCCCACACTTATTTTTTCCCAATGTCACCCGATCAAAATTTTGAGATAGCCATTTTGTTCAGCATGGTCAAAAATATAATAATTATGTCTTTTAGGATTACTTAATCCCCCGATGTTCCCTGTGGGTGGGATAAAAGTTATTAACTTTACCAATTTTTAAAATTTTTATTGGTTTATTGGGATTTATACCTATGTTTTCTGGTGGTTTTTTTTCTGGTATTGGTTGGTAAGGGGGGGTCATGAGTTATAGTGGAGGATTTGTTGATAAAGAACTTGTTCAGGGGGGAGGGAAAATTGCCATGAAGGGGGTGCCAGAATTGCTTGCATTATTTATTGGTTATTTGGACGTATACAACCATTTTCAGGAAGGATTTTTTCTGGAGGGGGGGGGCTAGAGGAGGGGGTTACTCTGGAGAATATTTCCGTGGAGGATGTTTCTTTGGGGTAGGGGACATTTCTATGAAGGGGGCGCCGGATTTCCAAGCATTATTTAAAAAAACGATCAGAAATTAAATTAAAAAAAAACAAGTTTTTTCAACTGAAATGTAAGAAGGAATATTAGAACTTAAAACGAACAGAAATTATAACGTATTTGAGAGGGTTCTCCCCAAAGTCAATACCTCGCTTTTTACGCTACAGTTTTTTTTAGTGCTTTCAAAAGAGCTATCTATTCTAATTAAATGGCCTTTGTGATTCAGGGGTTTGTGAATCAAAATGTTTTTTAACTTTTAATGTAAAGAGCGTGGTATTGACTAAGGGGAGAACCCCCTCATATACGTAATAACAAATACGTAATAAAAAAAACAATAAAAAAACAAGCGATTCGGCTCAATAGTAATCAAAACTTTTAAAAACGGAATTTTGATGTCAATAAATGTATCAAAAGAATGTGTTTATAATGCTGATTCTAAATATATAAATTTTATTAAGTTTAGTATTACTCATCAAAGGCCAGGAGCCTGAGAAAATTTACTGTAGGGGAAACATCCCCTACAAGTGAAAGAATTTTAATGGAAATCACACCGTCAGATTCAGCGTATCAGAAAACCCTATTACATAGGTTTCAAGCTCATATCTGCAAAATTCTGCAACTTTGTATTTTTTGCCAGAAGAAAAATATACGAATATAGAAGTTAGTTACGTAAGTTAATTTGTAAAAACATCCATTTAGCAAAAGAAAAGTAAAATTTTTATGCAAATAAAAGCTGCATTAACTAAAAAACGATCAGAAATTAAATAAAAAAAACAAGTTTTTTAAACTGAAAGTAAGGAGCGACATTAAAACTTAAAACAAACAGAAATTATTCAGTATATGAAAGGGCTGTCCCCTCTCAACGCCTCGCTCTTTACGCTAAAGTTTTTTATTGTTTTAAAAAATAAAGTTGTGAGACAGAGTCAAACTTTAGCGTAAAGAGCAAGGCGTTGAGGAGGGCCCTTTCATATACTGAATAATTTCTGTTTGTTTTAAGTTTTAATGTCGCTCCTTACTTTCAGTTTAAAAAACTTGTTTTTTTTTATTAAATATTTCTAAAGCGCTAAGACATAGAGTTCTAAAAACATCAGAATCGACTTCAGAGGACACGTTATATCACGGGAAGAAGTTTTTTAAATCCTCCTTCCCCCCAAACTCAAAATTTTCCAAAATTCTACTTTAGAAGCTTTTAAAATATTTCTAAAGCACCAATGGATAGAGTGCTAAAAACATCAGAATCGACTTCAGAGGACAAATTATGTTACGGGAAGATGTTTTCGAAATCCCCCTTCCCCCAAGCTCAAAATTTTCTAAAATTCTACTTTAGGAGCTTTTTAAGTATTTCTAAAGCACTAAGACATAGAGCGCTAAAAACATCAGAATCGACTTCAGAGGACACATTATATCACGGGAAGAGGTTTTTAAAATCCCCCTTCCCCCAAACTCAAAATTTCCCAAATTTTTACTTTAGAAGCTTTTTAAAATATTTCTAAAGTGCTAAGACATAGAGTGCTACAAACATCAGAATCATCTTTAGAGGACAAATTATATTACGGAAGATGTTTTTGAAATCCCCTTTCCCCCGAAACTCAAAATTTTCCAAAATTCTACTTTAGAAGCTTTTAAAATATCTCTAAAGCACGAGTAGATATTTCTAAAAACATCAGAATCGACTTAAAAGTTCACGCTATATCACAAGTATAGTCTTTTGAAATCCCCCGCCCCCCAAAATTAAAAATTTTCCGACATTCTACTTCAGAAACATTTAAGATATGTATATGGCGCTAATAGATTGGGTGCTAAAAACATCAGAATTGACGAGGATATTTACATCTGTTAAGAAGCAACTATTTCAAATGCAGGAAAAATGCATATTAAGTTGACCTATCTTTCAATATATTTATAACCCAACTCACTGTTATCTTTGTTCGACTATTCCTGCTGTTTAACAATGAAACAATTAATTAAAGCTGCAATAGATATTACAAGTTACAGCTTCAATCTGTAAATGACAATTATTGAGATATGTCTTGCAATTTTTGTCAAATAAATTTCTGTGGTGGTATTGTTCAATTTTCTACTGTTAAGGCAGTCTTAGAGTTGTATTTTAACCATGGCATGTTATTGAGAAGCAGGAATTGCGATATTTGTGACCAGATTTGCGTAAAATATAGAAATTCGTTCCGTTGCCAGAAGTCTAGGCTTATACCTATCCAAGGTGGCCGTGAATATTCTCAGGTAAAGTGTAATTTTTCAAAATCGATCTATAACAAAACATGGATGTCTTGTTCACACCTTTCTGAGCTAAAAAATTTCCTTTTTTTGATGATTTGGCTTCAAATACCGCCTCCAAGGGAGGATTTCATGATCAACAATGTTACTTGTTGTAAACAAACCTTTGTGGATTGGAGCCGGTTCTGCAGAGAGGTTTGTATGTACATATGTCATTCAAACTTTGATCCTTTGGGAGGAGAAGGAGTCAGTGTTGATACAGATGAAGCCCAATTTGGGAAGCATAAATATAATAGTGGTCAGACTGTCAAGGGTAAATGGGTATTTTGTGGAACAGAGCAAGGAACTGGTAATTCATTCATGGTTTCTGTGCCAGATAGAAGTAGTGTCACGTTGTTGGGAATTATCCAAAACCGAATCCTGCCAGGGACAACAATTATCAGTGACTGTTGGAGGGCCTACAATTGTCTGGCTAGCCAGGGCTATCAGCATTTACATGTCAACCACAGCATAAATTTTGTTGACCCTGCAACAGGTGCTCACACACAAAACATCAAAAGACACTGGCATGACGTTCAAGAAAATATACCCAGATACTGCAGAAGAGAAGAACACATGGAAGGATATCTGGCAGAGCACTATTTCAAAAAAAAAAAAACCAATCTCCTCGAGAATGCACCATTTCATGAAATATATATTGGAGCTTTATAACCCCAACTAATTTGTTTTTATGGGTATTATTTACTAATTAATGTTTAAAATGTTGTAACAGAAAATTTGGCAATTTACAGTATCTAACCCCATTTGTTCTAAAAGCAATTCAAATGTTTTTGTCCAAATAGTTTAGTGTAGCAATCTTCATTCTTGAAGCTACGAGATGTTATTAAAGTGTAAATAGGGAGGGGGCAGAAGTACATATTTGACTATAGAATAATCGGTACTTTTGCATTATAAATAACCCACCACTATACACAAAAGAAGTTAAGTTTGGTTACTGCTAATAAAATAAAATAAAATAGGATCAAAATATAATACTTTAGAAACAAGTGTGGCCTAAATAGTTGCCCAGTAGGGGGTGGGGGGTAAAGCATAGCATATATTAAATACATAACCTAACCCAGGTACCTTTTTCCCTCCCTAAACCCAAAAAAACAACAGTTTAAATATTGTAAACGCAATAAGAAATCACGCTTTGCGATCCATTTGTCTAACAAAAACCCGTTTGTCCGGTGTCCTTGTACAGTCTATAGTGGTGGGTTATTTATAATGCACAAGTACTGAATAATCTATATTCATTTTGATTATTTTTTTGGAAACCCCTTAACTTTTGATAGCAGGGGGAGGGCGGGGGCGGTGGTCAGCAACCTGCTTGCGGTGCCCCTGCTTATACTAATCTAAGCTGACCATTTTGTTGCAACGTGTTGCACCAGAATACTACTCTAAAATCTGGTTGATAAATTGCCTGTCTAAAAAATTTGTCTGAGTTTTGTAAAAGGGGGAAACAACCCCTAAAATTAAAAGATTTTAATAAAACTCATACCATCAAATTTGTGGTTCTTGGCAAATACCCGCCAGAAAATCCCCCCCAGAAAATACCTCCTCGCAGAAAATACCCCCCCCCACGGGAAATACCCTCACGGAAAATCCTCCCTCCCACCAAAAAAATACCCCCTTATATATAATAAATTTAAATTTCTTTATTATAATAAAGAAATTTATTTCACAAAAATTGCAAGACATATCTCAATAATTGTCATTTACAGACCAAAGCTGTAACTCATAATATCTATTGCAGCTTTAATTAATTGTTTCATTGTTAAACAGCAGGAATAGTCAAACAAAGATAACAGTGAATTGGGTTATAAATATATTGAAAAGATAGGTCAACTTAGTATGTGTTTTTCCTGCATTTGAAATAGTCACTTCTTAACAGATGTAAATATCCACATTGATTCTGATGTTTTTAGCACTCAATCTATTAGTGCTTTAGAAATATTTTAAAAGCTTCTAAAGTAGAATTTTGGAAAATTTTGAGTTTGGGGGGAAGGGGGATTTTCAAAACCTATTTCCGTGATATAATATGTCCACTGAAGTTGATTCTGAGGTTTTTAGCACTCTATGTCTTAGAGCTTTAGAAATATTTGAAAAGCTCCTAAAGTAGAATTTTAAAAAATTTTGAGTTTGGGGGGAAGGGTGATTTAAAAAGCCTCTTCCCGTTAAATAACGTGTCCTCTGAAGTTGATTCTGATGTTTTTAAAGCTGTATCTATTAGTGCTTTAGAAATATTTAAAAAGCTTCTAAAGTAGAATTTTGGAAATTTTTGAGTTTGGGGGGGAAGGGGAATTTTAAAAACATCTTCCCCTGATACAACGTGTCCTCTGAAGTTGATTCTGATGTTTTTAGCACTCTATCTATTATTAATTTAGAAATATTTAAAAAGCTTCTAATGTAGAATTTTGGAAAATTTTGAGTTTGGGGGGAAGGAGGATTTCAAAAACCTCTTCCCTTGATATAACGTGTCATCTTAAGTCGATTATTATGTTTTTAGCACTCTATGTCTTATTGATATAGAAGTATTTTAAAAGCTTCTAAAGTAGAATTTTGAGTTTGGGGGGAAGGAGGATTTCAAAAACCTCTTCCCGTGATATAACATGTCCTCTGAAGTCAATTCTGATGTTTTCAAATTCTTTCCCTAATTAATACAGTTTAAATGGTCTTATCAACAGAGTTGTTTGGCATGTGCCTGCTACCCTTAAGGGTAAGGGTTTCTGATAAGGAAAGTGTGACATCACAACAAACCTGGTTTCATATACCATAAAGAAAGTCGGCATGGGTTGAAAATTAAATGGCTTAGGATTTAAATAGGATTTTGGAATATATTTTAATGAACAAGGTTAAAGCAGAAGTTGTGTAAGGTAAGCAGTGATTTATATTTATGATAGTAATATAGGATGAAATATGAGTTAAAAACAACTAGTATTGTGCAGTAATTTACCATTAGGCTATATAGAGGGGAGGGGGATGAGTGGAGGTAGGTACTTCAAGTAACTTCCTGGGACAAACCTTAGCATGTACATCCATCCCTGAAAGTTTCATTTTCCTAACCCAACCCCTTTCCAAGATAGCCAAAAGTAACTAAAGTAGAATTTTACCAAAATTCATTTCTGACAAAAATGATTATTATATTTGGAAAGAGCATAAAAATCAAGTGGTATATTCACTTTATTTGTAAGTCAATAATATGATTTGGTAAAAAATTTATTGATGTTTTCACTTTCATCTTAGCTAAATTATATGGCCTACCAGAAGTTTATCCCTAAATTTCCATATAGGCTATATAGCCTATGTATTCCTAAACAAAAATTCAATCTCTTCAAAACTAGAAAAATATATGCAAAGAATAAAATGATAGCAATTGTGAAATGTAAAACACTTTTAGAGTTTTGTAAATAAGATATTTAAAATTGAGTACACATTAGGCTACTAATGTTGTTTGTCAGTAGTCTTATAGCTGACAAGTTACTGGGTAAGTCTTTGGTGTTACCGTTTATGGATTCTGTCCAGGGAACTTAATATTAAGCAGATAAGATGGATAAGGGATGCTCCAATGTACTAAATAGGTTAGCCACTTAGCCAATGCTAGATCCAATTTTTCAATTGGTAGTAAATAGTTAGATAGGCTCCCCAATAGAGAAGAACAAGAGAAGGCAATTTAAAACGGCCAAACTAAATCGTACTTTCATTGCTAGTAAGTCATATCTTTTGTCTTGGGTGAGTATCCAAGAATGAGGAATATCTTTTGTTTCTGTTTTCTTCTATTTCTTCTTAATTCTATTTCTTCTATTTCAACTGGAGCAAGATGCAATTTCTTCTCGAATCAGATCGAGAACCTCTGGAATAACCTCAAGGAGGACACTGTTGCTGCTGAATCAACAGATGCTTTCAAACGCCATCTGGATGCTGAGTGGAAAAATACACCATGGAAGTTTGACTGGGAAGCACCAGAATCTTCCACCAGAACTTAACCAACTACAACAGTCATCATAAGGAGTGATTCAACAGGATCAAAAGTCCTTATTTCACTCCAAGCTGTGATTTAAGGTAATTAAATTAATCGTAGTGGTATTAAGGCACTTTACATATACATACGACCAACTTTTTGAGTGATTGAATATTGACGCCCAAAAAGAATATCTTTGCTCGAAAAGACTAAAGCTAAGAAAATTGCGTGTAGGCAATTCTCTTACTCTTCATTAAGAATCACTCTCGCTTCATTTAAGAATTACTATAACGTATTCTATTGCCATTAAACATTTAAAAACTGCCTTCAAGTTTTTTTAATAAGCTTGAAATAAAAGTAAACATTCCTCTCCAACCATCGTCATCTTGTTTCCTCTCTCGATGCGTTTCCTATTAATTTTCAATTAAATTGTGAATTTTTTCAGATTACATCTCAGTGTTATTTAGCAAATTTTGAAACTGTTTAAGCAAAGGCACAGGGGTATCCACATTTCCAAATAAGGCAACCATATGGGCTCAAGGATTCAAGATTTTCTGACGTCAAATTATTATGGCTTATACGTTCACTCACTTTTAAGCACACTTTTACGAAAAACTTTAAACAGATCACTAGGATAGAATGAGTCTTTCGAGTGCTCAATGAGCATCTGTTGTGCCTGCTTTTCATGTGGTAAAGCAGAATTAGCCTCAAATTTATGCGACAAAACGCAAGAAGATGAAGTACGACCACAGTTTATATAATTATCCAGTATGATCATTCCCTATCTCACCCATTATAAAAACCCGGACAGGGGTGCGAGTACTCCACAGTAGGTGAGGCTTAGTTAAAAAAAGAAGTAGGTGAGGTAAGAAAAACTAAGTACATTGGAAGTAGATTTAGTCTTCCATTAGATCTTGACCTGTCAAGACGTCTTGTTTTGAAATAAATGACGCTCGTGATTTTTAAGTGAAGACGCGAGATCAGCCTTGTGAACTTTTCTTTAGCAAGTACCAGTGCTAATCCTGGCTTAGGCGACCAGGTTTTAGTTGAAGATATAGTTTCCAGTTCAAGGTTTGTCTTTTTTTTATTCCTTAACCTAGAATGTCCCATCCTTGTAATGAATGCTACAGAAAATGTGGAACTGGGTCTTTCCAGTGTTCTAAGTGCAATGCTTGGTTGCATCCTGCTTGTGTTGGCACAACAACAAGTAATAGCCTTAAAAAGCCTAATTGGCTATGCATACAATGCCAAACGTCGATGGTTGAAAATAACGTGATTAATACCATCGCTAAAAAACCAGAAGTGGTTCAACCAATCGATCCCCTGTTATTTCGGATGAAGAAAATTCATCCATCTCCAACGAAAATCAACTTAAAATGATCGTTCGAAGTGGTATTACAAAACCCCCTACTATACCTTGTGCTTCGAGTAATGTCAACAACAGTTCTGATGGATCGATTGATTCTACAAAAATAACTACAGCCCATCATTCCCAAATTTCCCCCCAAATCTATGGTTCCAGTAAAGGTGAATCGGCAAGCATTGCAGAAACGGCTAGTGTCTTCGAGCACCATGCCTGTGAAGATTGCATAAAAAAAGACGCGGAAATCGTCAATTTCAGGAAACGGATTACTAATCTTGAATTTCTTTATGATAGTTTATCCGATCTTTATGAACGTCAGAAAAGTGATCTTTTCAAGGACAATGAGATCAAAATGTTAAAAGTCAGTTTTCAGCTAGCAATTGTTGATGCTAAACATGCATTCAAATCCTCTACGTCGCCTAGTCTTTCTCCTTCAGCTGATACTTCTAATTTAAATATGCATTATCCAAATTCTTCAAGTTGCGTAAAAACTGTAAAACCCTTTGAATCTGAAAACTTCAATATATGTAATCAAACAAGTGCTAGTGAACTTACTTCGGCATAGTTTTTTCAAGGGATTAAAAAGGTTACACAAACTAATCATTCTGACCCTGTTTTAACTGAAGATAATTTATTCTTGAAATCCAGTGGTAATGACACATCTTTAAAGATTGACAATAATGTTGAACTTACAAGCGGTAATTATCACCCAATGCAATCATATATTCAAAAAAATGAGTTCAGTGATCTTAAGTGTAATCAACCGAATGTGTGCTTTAGTTTTTTAGACAGTAGATACATGTCTAGTAATTGTAAATATCTACACATTTGTAAGTTTCATGTTTTTAGCCGTTGTATGAATAATTTTTGCAAATACCCCCATGTTGATATCTGCAAACGCTTTTCAAGTGGAAGATGCTTTGGCTGTGCAAAACATCATATCAAATTGCCCATTAAGAGTCGTAGTAGGTTCCACAAAACTGAACCACAAAACCAACGTTTTTTAGGGCAACGCCGAAAGTATTCACGCCCGCCCCCTCCCCTAGGTCGTGTTCCATTCAACTTTCAGTCTTATCCCCCTGCATACCCGATACAGCGCAGTATACCTCAGGAGCCCATCCCTCGAAACAATCCTCCGCCCCATGTACTTACGCCTGCCCAGTCAGTCCAACCCCCACAATCACTTTTCTCAATTCGGACCATCCCCAACCCCCCCCCCTTACTCATTTTCTTCCCAAAAATCCCCTTCCTTTCGACTCCGTTCTTCTCCGTGCGTCCAAGAAGTTACCGACCGGTTCTGGACTCCACCCGTTATTTGCCGAAACAAACCCAACCCCCCCCCTCTCAGTCACCCCCCACCTTACTTCCCTCCCTCAGCATCATCTTGCCCCCCCCCAACCCCCATATAAAGATCACTCCCAATTTGACTTATTCCCAGATCACCAGGAAACCTTTCTCCCTTCCCTTGCACTTTATCCCCCCTGGCTACCCTACCAGTATGACTCTGGTTTAAGAGTAAGCAGGCAGAATGATCCACAGTTAACACATCCAAGCAAAATTTCTAAAACTTCAAATACTAAGACGAATTCCACCGCAGTTCCATCCCAACTTAATAATATTCCCATAATTTGTTCGCTGTCCTCCTTTTCTCTCAATCCCGGTCCAGTCCTGCCCTTTAATAATGCCTCAAAACCACACCCTTACCCACAGCACCCTTCTCACAAACTTCAACCCCAAATAACACCATCCCGAATTGAAAAAAAATCCCAATACCCAAATCGGTTTAAATTTCCAACTTTCCTACTTACCAATGCTGAGAGCCTGAATTTTGACAAAATTACCGAACTCGAGGGTATCTCTGAAATTCATAAAATTAATATTATTGCTGTGACAGAGGTTCAGTCCCAGAACCCAGATATCCTAAAAATTAGCAATTATACTCAATTTATAAAACTTCGCCCTCCCGATCACCCTCTCGGGAAAAAAGGGGGTGGTATATTATTTTTTGTCCGAGATAACCTCCAACCTAAGCTCATCCCCACCCCCAACTTATCAGATGATGATGAAATTTTATGGCTGAGCCTTCGACCGAAAGTACTTCCCCGCCCTTTCAATTTAATTGTATCCGCCGTCTTTTATCATTCCCCTAACCACTGTATTGACCAGAAACGCAAATTTATCCAACAATTTCTTATAAGTGCTGACTTTGTGTTATCAAAGTATCTGAACGCTGGTATTTGCTTACTTGGTGATGCGAATGACCTGAGGATAGACTCTATCTGCACCTCTCTTAATATTAAACAACTGGTTAAAATATCTACAACAAAAGGTAACACCTCTCTGGATGTTATTTGTTCAAACATGAGTAAGTTTTATAACTCCCCGCAAGCACTGCCACCACTAGGAGGCAGTTACCACTATTGTCTTCTTTTTCTCCCTCCTCAGCCATTGAACATTCCTTTACTACCTCCATTGGGGTTTGCCGTCCCCTCAGTGACGCAGGACTTTTTTCTTTTGGATCATGGCTGACCAGTGAAAGTTGGTCAGACCTTTATAATTCTAATAACCTTGATGGCACAATTTTGATTTTTCAAAAAAAACTAATTGATTCCAATTCATTATGTTTCCCAGAAAAAAAAATCAAAAAGGGCTCCAGTGATAGACCTTACATAAATAATCACATAAAAATATTAATCCGCACGAAAATAAGCTTATTTAAGAGGGGTAATTTAGCTGAAGCAAATAAGTTAAGAAAGGAATTAAAAAGTCAAATTAGAAAAGCTGCCTGAGCCTATTATTAAAATAAAATTAAATACTTGTGCCATGATAAACCAAAGAACTGGTACTCTGAAATTAAAAAACTTACCGGCAAGAGTCAAGAACAACTAAATTTTAATATAAATGAACCTCCAAACACCACAGCTAATAACCTCAATAAGTTTTTGGCTTCTATTGTCCAGAGTCTCCCACCACTATCTTACGAATTTCCAGATATTCCTGTTCCTTTTTCACTCCCACATATTTCTCCACTTGATGTTGTAAAAAAAATTGAAAAACTAAAACGATCAAGCATTTGCCCTTTAGATATTCCTGTTCCTCTGATTAAAGCTTTCAGTGATTACCTCTCAAAACCCCTATCCACCCTATTTAATTAAATTACCGAATCTGGACAGTTCCCTCAATATTGGAAACAAGGCTTTATTACCCCAATCAAAAAGAAAAATGGGAAGCCTGGTTTTGATGTCATTCGTCCTATTACCCTTACCTCGATTTTTTCAAAATTGTATGAAAGTTTTCCCGCAGACTGGCTTAAGATGAAAGTCCTCCCCCTCATTGATCTTAGACAGTTTGGTAATCTTAAATCCACGTCAACCTTTCATTACCTGATCCATCTTGTGGATACCATGGGTAAACTACTTGAAAAACCTAACACTTGGCTTAATCTATTTTTTATTGATCTTCAAAAAGCCTTCGATTTGATTAACCACAATTTACTCATAGATAAACTTATAAATGAATTCCACATTGAAACTTTCCTTGTTAAGCTTGTTGCCTCTTTTCTTTCTAATAGATCTCAAGCAGTTAAATATTTAAATTGTTTCTCAGATTATCTCACCATATTTAATGGCATTCCTCAAGGGAATATTCTAGGCCCTCTCTTTTTTTCACTTATGATTAATAACCTTTCAGCCCTTTACAACAATAGATGGAAATTTGTCGATGACTTGACAGTTTTAGAGTTACGTCATAAAAACATCTTTAGCAACCCAATGGGCATACTCCAAGATATTGCCTGTGAGGCCTCGTCCCTTGAAATGACTGTTAACCCTTCTAAATCCGCAATAGTCTCAGTAAGTTTCCTTAAATCCCCTCCCCTTTTTCTTGCTCCTATACCTCCTGAAACTTCTGTCACATCTCTTAAACTCCTTGGTGTTACAATTTCTTCTAATTTGAAGTGGGATGCCCATATAAACAATATCCTACGACAAGCAAACTCCTCGCTTTCCCTCCTTAAACTTTTAAATAAATTCAGTTGCCCCCAATCACATTTAATACAAGTATAGATTTCTTTTGTGCATCCCATATTAGAGTACGCTTGTCGTGTGTGGCACCCTGGCCTCTCTAATGAAGCAACACGACAAATTGAAAATGTCCAAAAGAGAGCTCTAAGAATTATTTTTAAAGAGGGCAAGATACCGTATTGGTATTTGTTAAATATTTCAAACCTAGAGACCCTCGAGAGACGAAGAAATAATTTGTGCCTCCGTTTTGCAAAAATGCCATAACAAACCCTCGGACGGCAAGTATTTTCCCCAAACGTCACTCCCCATCCAGATTACGGCAGCCTCGAGCTGTTTCTGAGCCCCTCCCTGTTTTGTCCCCCATCCACTGCGTTAATTCCAAATACGAAAAAAATTTTGCCCCCTTTATTACAGGAAAAATGAATAAAATGTCCCAATAGCTTCTTTTTTTTTCTTTGTTTCCCCCCCCCCCCTTTTTGACAAGTTTTTATTTTTTAACTCTTTTATTGACTTACTGTAGTTGGATTATTGACACTTTCTTAGTGTCTCTTTTAATTCATATGCATTTATGTCTCGCTCTTTTTTTTCTGTGTCTATGCGTTTATCCCCCCCTCCCTTTTTTTATGTCCGTTTTAATTCTTTTTCTGATTTGCATTTGTGTAAGTTTCGTTTGACAAGTTTTTATCTTTTTAACTTTCTAATTGACTTTTTAAAGTTTTAATTATTGACTGCTAAATGATTGTTCATTATGATTTTTCTATTTTATTGTTGTTTGTTGCATTTTTGCCAGTTTTAGTGCAACCATTTATATTGTCGACTCCGAAGTCCGAATTCGGCCCTTTGTGGGCTTGTGATAGTGATCTTTTTGAAATAAATATCTTATCTTGTCTCATATCTTATCTTGTCTCCTAAGTAGAAATTGTTTCACAAATAACTAGACAATACATGGCTAGATAAAGATTATTCTGTAAAAAAAGATAATAATAAAAAAATACGGTAGCAGCATGCGTCTCCCTCTAAAATTTGTCCTTGCTAGACAGATTCCACAGATAGTGGGACCCCTGTAGTTCACCCTGAGTCTTGCTCTTATTATGGATTTTTGGTAATGATGACAAATCAAAACGGATCTACATGACCAAAAAGGATCTCTATACTAAAGATAAATATAACATCATTTTGGTCTGTTCTACAATATTATTTTAACTTTATTTGCCGAGATTAGAGGCAAAGTACCATTCCATTCACGAGCAATAAGGAACCGGTGAAGTTGGTGGTATGTAAAATTTTTGAAGCTGGTTAAAAGATACTTTTCAGATCTTTGACTTTGGTATGCAGTACAAGCTTTAAGATATAACAGAATAAGATCAGATATGAGACTAGCTAAGCTCTATGAGATGATATTGAGCGGACAAACAGGACTTCTAAGGGTCAAAATCTACTGTCTGTGAACAGGGGCGTAACTTGCTATGGGGCGGGGAGAGGAACTCCCACTTCCAGACCCAAGTTTACTTGTACTTTAGCCTACTGAAGAAACTTTACGCTTATTGTGTCAGAGGCCGTTCGGTAAAGGTAACTAAAGCTTTCTTTCTGATCGTCCACATCGGGTTGTTTTTGACAGTTTCCCCTCCCTCGAATATTCAATAAAGACAGGCGTACCCAGGATGGTATATTAAAACCTATACTTCACATTCTTCATATAAATCACATTGGAGATAGCCTTGCAAACCCGCTGCATCACTTTGCTGATGGAACCAAAGCTTATTTATCATCGTGAAACGCGATGATCCAATCAAATCCTCCCTGCCACTACAGACAGATCTTTTGGAAATTGTAAAGCAGTCTGATGCCTGGATGGTCAGATTCAATACATTGAAAATAAAAAGGCTTATGATCTTTTCATCAAAAGTATCACGCATAGACACCAGCTTCATCTTCTTGAACATAGCTATAGAAAAAGTCGAAGAAATTCATCTCCTTGGAATCCACTTCTCCAGATATACTTCTTCGAATACCCACTTTGATCTCGTAAAACCATCCTGCGCATGAAAGCTGGGATAACCCTTCGTTGTGAAAACCTTCTACCACTCAGCTTGATCATCCCACTTTACAAGTTTTGTATCAGACCCATTGCCGAGTATGGATGCCCGCTGCATACTATCACTCCGAAAAAATTGCTGGCATCCCTCCAAAAGATCCACAATAGGGCAGGTCTAGTTGTTCTCCACGACTCTCTCCAGTCTCTTAGTGAGAGGATTGATATAGCATCAATGGCTGTTTTCTACAAGTACTTAATTTCACCTCCTTCTCTAGAGTTTTCTCGTATTTTGCTTCCAATTTTGAATGAATAAGATAGACATGAAGACACACTGCTCGGCCGAAGTATCTTGAGCATGGCAAGCTGAGAACAGAATTGGTTGAAGAGCAGCTTCATCCAACGTTGCACTTCGATCTGGAATGATCCTTTTGAGAAAGTTATCCCCGAAAGTTATCTCAATAAGAGACCAGCGGCAAATAAGATATTTAGTTGTAACTGGCGCCGGGAATTTAGGAATAAAAAAAAACTGAAAAACAAATGCTCTTTAGTATTTAGCATTATGAATCTGCTGTATTTGATTTAATTCCTTTCTAACGTTTCAAGCAAATCATCAAAGGCTCCGAAGCTTCTTCTTTTTCTTTTATTTGTGCAGTAGCACACCGAGTCACACAAACTAGTCAATAATACTTTCTAGTTTTGATTTCTTTTAGAAGGCTGAAAGTTTTTTGTGCCCCATTAACGTTCTTATACTATAGACACGTTTCAAAAAATTTGTAATTTCAACTTGGAAAGAGAACCTTTTTGAGAATATATGACAGCTGCCTTGCAGAATTGTATCTTTCCCCGTTTTGTTATTTTTTTGGTGAATTAGGGATCGATCGGGTTTGACATCAGAAAGGCGACTTCCAGCATTAAAACACAGACACACTTGTTCCATGGCTAAATAATTGTCATCATTGATCAAATCGACATTCTTGATTTTCTTTATGCTCTTAAGGTAGGAACGATTGACGAGGGTCATACGAAAAGCCTTCAATACTGATTAAACTATTGAGTAGGTGACTCACTCTGGAAAAGTGTATTAAATTCATTGAATGTTGCAAGAATGTATTCAACAGACTCTTTAAATACCTCCCAATAGGGATTCTTTAACATAAAAAAATTTGGTTATAACTGTGACACTGGTTTTTCAACTGCTAATCCGGTGTCAAGGCTGATATGAAGGCGGTGAAAGATAAATTTACTTTTTCCAACAGTGTGTTGGAAAGAACACCAGTGGGTGGAGCAAGAGCAAAGAACTTTCTTTGGACAACTATTATAGCAACTATGAATAAATTTATATAGAACCCTGTCTAACGTCTTACGACCTAGCTGATTAATCTCTTCGTATGGATCCGCTAAAACGACTAAAGCACGCTAGAAAGAAATCAGAAATATGGGGTTTTGAATGTAAAAGTTGAGCGAATGAAGACAAAAGCATATTTGTACCCTCGTCGACAAAAATACATGCTTACTTCTTTGCAGACTGTCTACTCAAGAGTAGAATATAAGAGTAGAATTTTATTCTGAATCCAGCGTTCAAGTGTTTTTTTTTTAACTTTCTTCTGTTTATGGTTACAAAAGCATCCCTTATAAAAGTGAAAAATCTATAAAAATATTAAAAAACATTGAAATAATTTGTCAAAACATATCAAGAGGGACGAAAAAGTTAAAAAAAAATTCTGATAAATCACAATGAATTACAACCTTGGTGCCTTTTTTGTAGTTTTGAACCACCTACAATCCCAAAAATAAATACAATTTTTCGATCTTAGACACAAATCTATCTTTTTTCCAAACAATTCGACTATTTCTGTTTTCTTTAGATATTAAACATAGCAATTCCCAGAAAATTAAGTAAAAATATAAAAAACAAGCAGAAAGTAAGTAGAAATAAAAATTTAGAAGTGGAAGATTTGGAAAGAAAAGATTTCACTTGCTAAATAAATGGGAATGAGAACACTGAGTCACAAGATATGGAGGGTAATCGTAGAAATTCTGCATGTCAATCATCACTTTTAGCGAGGCTCTTCCATCTAGCTTATAGTGAACTGTTGCTCTTTCACTTAAGTACGATAGGAGGGGTAGGGGTGTTGGAAGAGTAGTACAACCGCATTGGTCGTCAACCGTTGAAATTCAAAATCATTGCATGTTTCCTTTTCAAACACAGTGCATCATACCTACTTTTTTGGTAACAAAGATGGTGCTAGGAGTAATGAGAGGGCCTCTGGCCTTTCGGTACTCCCACCATTACAAATCCAAGGTGCCTCCCGTGATTCCGGTTCTTATAAGGTATTATATGCAAACATTTTCTGAGGAGTTGGTAATAGAAAGGGATATCGAAGGGGCCGTAGGTCAAAATTATACCTCCAATTGTAAAGATTGAAAGTCCTCACATTATTCCGCTTAAAACAAGGAGCTACAATCTTATATTTACGCAAAAATAGTGCAGAGAGGGCGAGAGAAGCCACGATTACACTTTTGATCTCTGATAATAATGATTGAAAAACGTTGTGTGATTCTGAATCAAACAAAGATAAGATGATTTTATTTTACAAAAAAAAAAAAAAAAAAAAAAAAAAAAAAAAATACAGAACAAATTTTGCTGTACCTGTTAAGAAAACCCCTCAAGGCTTTTAGGCCGCAGATGAGAGTTTTCTATTCTATATATTCTAAAAATACTATTTTATATAATTCTACTTGGTAATAATATTACATCCACACATATACAAAAACCATCCTACTTACATAAAACACATACATAAATTCTATACTATTGCAAGAAAAAATCTTTTGGCTGCGGCCTTGAAGGTTATCAGATGACTTGCAGTTCGAATCGCAACCGGTATTATATCCCATAAACACAAGGAGAAAAATTTCTTATTACAAAAGAAACTCTAGTTGTTTTTCTAAAATGATGGACTCGAGTCGATGCTCCTTGTGGATCACGACTATTGAGATCACTATTAATGGAAAAAAATATTTTCGAAAGAAGAGCAAAGTAAATTATTAAGATGTTTATACGTGAAAATACTAACTTGATAATCTCTAGTTTTTGAAATATCAAGAAGTTGATTCTTAATGTAACATTCTTTAATATTTTGAGCCATGAATATTTTATGTGACAAAAGTTTATCAGCTTTATTTTGAATTTTTTTATAACATGACACAAAATTACTTGCCCATATAGAGCAACCATAGGAAATATACGGGTAAAAAATAGCAAAATAAAATAATCTAATAATTTTCTTTCAAACCAAGTTTTTAACTCGGGGAAGCACACCCAGAGATCCTGACAATTTTGAACCTATAATATCAGAGTGTGTTTTCGATGATGGGTTTTCATCAATCATAAAACCCAAATACTTCGGTACCCTCTGTTTATTTGATTACCACTTATAATTAGTTCTGAATTAGTTTCAATATTAGATGTCCGAGAAAATAAAATGTAATTAGTTTCGGCATGATTTGATGTCAAAAGATTGGAATCTACCCACTCAATAAACTCGATCAATGCCTTTCTCATTTTGCCAAAAAGTGGAAATACTGATGGCGCAGCAACAAGAAAAAGAGTATCATCTGCAAAAAGTATTATACCAGCCTCTGACACATAATACTTAAGTCGATCAGTAAAAACAAAAATTAACGAGGACCTAGTATAGACCCCTGGGGTACTCCACAGGTTATTCCATTAGCTACAGAAGTTGAAGAGTATTCGTGAGAGCAGTTGAAGAGCACCCATTCACCACGATTTGCTTCCGGCCACTCAAGTAAGATTTAAATAATAAGAAGGTATTTCTAGTCACACCGATTTTATCCAGGTCAAATAATAATTTTTTATGGTCAATTGTGTCAAAGGCTTTCTTTGTACAGACCACACGTTCATACGTGAAGCTAAAAAAACGCGCGGTCGCCTCGCTAAGAAACCTGAGCTTATTTCTTCTGAACATACTTTACTGGCAATAAAATGCGGTAATATGGTCCTCATCAATGTCCGTATGTCATGCAATCGCAAGAACATTTCTTCTCTATCTATCTTCGCGGGTTCTTGTAAGCGACTCAGGACACTTCTGCTAAGAGTGACCAATCAGGGATTAAATTGGATTGTGGCTGGTGATATTAATACCAATCTTCAGTCCCAGTCTGGAAGAAGTGACCTGTTTTTGATGCTTTGCCTAGTCGCTATCAGTTAGTCAATAAAGATAAACAGTTTACCTACATTCATAACCGTGATGGTTCTAGATCAAACCTTGATCATATTATAGTTTAAAGGATCTCTCGTGGTTCCTCCTGTCATTGTTTTGGATGATAAAATTGAGGATGATCATTTGCCTTTAATTTGTGAAATTGAGTCACCTGCTCTACTAGCTTATAACCGTTTTTCTTACCATAATAAATGGTTTGATAAGCCAAATTGGAAACGAGTAAATTCTGAAGTTTATTTGTATGTTCTTTGCTAGTTATTGTTATTATCAAGCCTGAAAGTGCCTTTTCACCTTTTACAAACCTCTGTAAGGTCACTGACAGCTAAGATTGATTTAAATTGTTACTATTACAAGATCGTGCATTGTTTGAAGTCAGCTGCTTCAGTTTCAGTTCCTGTTGAACGTGTTAGATTTGGCACCAGAAAACCGTTATGGAATGTGTTCCCAGAAGTGAAAAAAGCTAAACAACGTGCGAAGTTTTGACTTCGCCTTTGAATTACTTGTGATCAGCCTAAGTCTGATAAAGTATTTAAAATGAAGCAAAATTTGAAACGTCAGTTTAGACCTTCTTTGCGTCAAGCCTACCTGAATGGTTCGGATGGCCTCTCGGATCGGAAGTCTTGTTCCAATGTAATTAATAGCAGCAAGTGTGTGCCTGCTACCGTTTCGATTATCAAAATCAGTGATTTTGTTGCTCATTTTACTCGTGTTTTTTCTACATTTTATCATTCTATCCAGTCCATGTTTTCTTCCTTATTGCATAATACTGTTTCTCGAGTTCCTAGGTAATTCCATATATTGTCAATATCTAGTGGTGATATCTATCGGGCTTTAAAGAGTGTTAAGAAATCAAGTGCTCCTGATATGGACGGTCTGTGTTACAATCACTTCCCCATTAAGTGTCCATTATTGTTAACACACATTCAGCTCCTATTCCAGATGTGTTTATCCCAGTCATTAGTTCCAGATAGTTTTCTGTCGGGAATCGTAACATCAGTTTTGAAAAAGGGAAAGGACGCAGATCAGTGTTCCAGTTATCGACCAATTACAGTGTCCTGTTTCATGAGCGAGCTGTTCGAGTATGTCGTGTTGCCTGAAGTTTTGACTAAATGTGATTTTTCTGATTATCAATTTTGGTTCAGAGGCGGTTTTGATTGTTCTCAAGCCCGTCATATACTTGGTCAGTTGCTCGTCTCTGTAAAAATGCAAAAAAGGCCACTTTATTTTTGCTCGGTTGATATCTTGGGCGCTTTTGACAACGTTGTACATTCGCAAGCGTTTCGCTACTTAGTTATAGCAGGAATTAATTCTTCCGTAGTAATCGTTCTTCAATATTGGTATTCAATTCGTTGGTTTGGTTAAAATGGATGTCTGATATATCCGAGCCTATCTCAGTAAAGAAGGGAGTCAGGCAAGGCGGTGTGCTGTCTCCATATATTTTTAAAACTGTGCTTACGGACTGTTTGCGAATGCTGTCTCCTACTGTGTTTTTAGAAAATACTGATGTTAGTCACATTGCCTATGCTGATGATGTTCTGCTAGCTAGTCATACTAGGTCAGGCCTCACAAAGAACCCAAATGTTCTGATTAGTGCTTTGAGTATGATTGGGCTTTCTGTAAATGCTTCAAAATGCAAGTTCCTGTGTTTTAATACTTCTAACCCTGCTCCTTCTTTACATGGGGGTACAATGCTACTCAAGTGTGTCTCAAAGTTGAAATGGCTTGGGATTACTTTTTCTGATACACTTTTGACTACATGCTCGTCTCAGCTTGCTAGTGCTCTGCAGTGCATTCGATTCTCACATGGTAAAATCTCGCCTAATAGAGGGAGGTACAGCCGTCGAGGCTTATGTAAGCTTTACCATAGTTTTTGTTCTCCTGCAATTCTTTTTCTTTCCGGTTTGCAGCATCTAATGCTCAAAAAAGACCTTCTTCAGCTAAGGAGAGGCTATTTTAAATATTGTAAATTCCTGCTATATTTGCCAAGGTGGTACAGAAATCACAAGATTATTTCTCGTTTTCGACTTATTGACCCTCTAGTACTGCTTGACAACATCGCTAAGGATCTGAGGACAAATCACAGTTTATATAATTATCCAGTAAGCTTATCGCAGATCATTTCTAGTCTTCGTTCTCGGTGCAAACAAAAAGCTCCTCCCACTTCTTCGTGCAGTTATGGATAGCGGGTTTCCACTTGTTTCCGATTGTTTCGCGTCTGAGTGCATTATTCGTAATAGCAGGTTTCCACTTGTTTCCGATTGTTTCGCGTCTGACTTGTCTACCCGTGAAAAGATTTGATGCCGCCTATGTTTCTACGTTCTCTGGAGCACTCGCACCCCGGTCCGGGTTTTTATAATGGGTGAGATAGGGAATGATCATACTGGATAATTATATAAACTGTGGGACCAATACTCCAAGGAAGATCTGTGCCAGTGACCCCCTCACTTATTTTCTTCCAGATTAGTGTTTCTACGGATATTGTTAAGTTATTTATGTTGTGTTTTCCTTATTATTTCCTTGTGGATAATATTATTATTATTTTTTTTTTTACTCCGCATTTATCTTGTGTCGCGGGTTACAAATAAACTTACTTACTTACTTACTAAATCTATGAATAAGATAGCTGGAATCAAACCCAATTCACACGCCTCATTTACCCAATCCACAAGTTTGATTACAGCCGTTTCGGTTTTCCTGAAACCAAATTAAGTGTTTACAAGATTTTTCTTTTTTTCAACGCAATAATTTAGCCTAGATCCAACTACCCTTTCATACGTCTTAGAAAAAAAAGGGAGAATAGAAATGGGTCTTTTATTTGAAGGATTGCCTCTCTTACCACCTTTGTGCAATGGTATTATAATTAATGACCTTTAAAGCTTCCGGGAAAATGACATTTTCCATTGATTTATTAATCAAATGACAGAATAGGTGTTATTACTGAGACTGAAATAGTAGAATAGGTGATATAACTAACTGAAATAGTAGAATAGGTGTTATAACTGACTGAAATAGTAGAATAGGTGTTATAACTGACTGAACCGATTTGACAATCTTCTGGTAAATCCCATCTACATCACTTGAATTCGAATGCATACCATTGATAATTTTTCCCATTTCAATTATATCACAAGAAATATAAGTCATTGGAATATTTACCAGAACTTCAGGTTGAACTATTTTGGGAACCCGTTAATTTTTTTTTCGAGTATCTGCTCATAGTTTTGCACCCTCACTACAAAATTATTTTACATAAATAATTAGCTATTCCATTCAAAGTGGTCAAGTTTCCCCTTTCAGTTTGTAGTTTAGTGAAAACTATATTTTACCCTTTTGACCCAGGACCAAATTTACTGTTTTCCAGATTGTCTTCATGTCACATTTATGCTTCATAAATTCATTTCGCAAATACATTTTTTCAGCTTTTCGTTTCAATCCATTTAAGATATTCCTATAGGTTTTAAATTGCTGAAAATTAATAGTAGATAGTTCAGCTAAATATGCTTTATAAAGTGTATTTTTTCGGTTTATAGAATTTAGAACAGCCTGAGTAATCCATGATTTTCTAGGGAATTTCGCCCTAGCCCTCTTAGATCTTCTAAGAGGACAGGTCTTGTTTAATGCTTTTGTAAGTGTTCCAATAAAAATATCAAACGCATCCAACGGGTCATCTTACTGGAGAAAAATCTACATCACTCATTTCTATCTACCTTTTTTAAATTATCTTCTCTTAAATCACGGAAATTTTTTTATGTAAATTATCATTCTTAGTTATCATTCCACAAGAATTATTTAATTTACTCATGAGAAAAAAGTGGTCCGATTCTTCTGTAATTAAAACATCAGCAAAAGAACATTCAAGTAGATTTCCGTCCACGAATATATTGTCAATTAGCGTTGCAGATTTCCCAGTAACTCGTATAGGGATTGTTATCAGGGCATATAGAATAGAAGACATCATTAAAGAAGAAACAGGGTCCATGCACCTAACATTTTACTAAAAGTTGGTGAGAAAAAAAAGGCGGTTGGTTAGAAGTAGCCATTGACCTACTTTAGCTCTCTACTCAAACAGACTGAAAATCCTTTCCTGATTCTGGTTTATACAATGTGCACTATTACCGCCTTTCTGATACAAATCAGGAATTGGTAAAGGTTGGGAGGGCAGAAGGGGAAGGAAGGGTTATTTACCAACTTTGATTCTTAATCCCACAGGTTGATAATATTTGTGTGATTCTGGTTAAAACAAGGTATAAGATACTTACTTTCTGCAAAGAAGTTGGTGGTTGAAAGCCAGGATGGGGACTCAGAGGAGCCAGAGGACAACTTTATTTATCCTATAATACAGATTGATTATGCTTACGTAATTCTGCTTCAAACTAAATGGAACGTATATATCTTTCTGCTAAAAAGTTGACAGGGATACGGGAGGAGGGTTAAAGGAGGGGTCAGGGACCCACTTAGAACTTCCAGGTTGTTTTCACACCTAGTCAGGACTTGGATTATTTTCGGAGTGAATCAGGGCTTAGGTCGGTTTAGTACAGTTATTACCAAATTATTTTTTTCTTCCAACGTCCATTAGAGCAATCAAGTCGTCACCGCTTGAAATTTTCAAAATGGTGCTTCTAATGAACAAGTTTTATTATTAAAAAGAAAATGATTCCATGAAAAATGTATCAGCTCTTCAAGAATTATTGATCGGCATCAAAAACTAAATCGAATCTCCCTTACTTTAAAGTTTGATTTTCTTGCCAGGGGCCAACTTTCTAATCTTAGCAACAAGAGAACTATTAAATTTTAGGAGAAGCACTTGGTGTCGCTTTACTGCCTCAATATCAAACTTAGAGAAAGAAATAATAAACTCAGCCTAAATCACAAACTGAAATTGTCTATAAAGTTGATAATAGCACTTTTGAACACGTAATACTCCTCTTCTGGATTGCTAAAACTTTCTACTTACCCTTCCAAGAGTTGCAAGTAAATATTCTAATGTTTGTGCCTGGAAATCACCAAAGGAAAATATGCACATTCAGCTGTTAGTCCGCCTTCAATTTGAGATTGATGCCTGTTTGAATGCAAGCTTGCAAGGAGCTTATACTCAAAAACAGAATTATAGCTAGAAGCAAAATCATAGTGGAACGACTTCAGTGTGTTCTCTCTGACATGGACAATTAGACTCTACATCCAACACTGTAAGCTTTGGTTCAAGTAATAACGAGAACATTCTTTTTGGCTCTTCGCTAGAATTATTCACATCTTCCCAAGATGTAACGCCATATTCATCAATCCGCCTGGATGTCCATGCTTCCCGTAAGGACCACAGAGAGTAGACTCCAAGTGTTACTCTTGCAACACAATTATACGCGACTATAAACAGGTTTCGAAATCCAATCCTTTTCAATCTGGTTCTATTGAATCGACTGGACTTGTCTTCAGAGTAGTGTCAAAATTAACTTTTTTCTACGGATAAGTTTTGAAAATGTGAAACTCTATCTATGGAAAAAATATACGACTTGGACTGTCTCTGGCTGAATTAAGCGACAAAGGCCTGGTTGAGGTCAAAACATACGACTGATATGACTAAAAAAACCCTCCTGCAGGGGGTACAAGCCCTTCCCTCTCTGGGGCTTTCAATGTTGTTATCAATAGCATGAAATCTGCATAATAGATTTTTCTTACATTTTGACCTTGAAATGACCATAAAATTACCTTTTACGGTCATCATTAGAACTAACTCGTTGGAATGCTTATGGCAATATTTGTTTCATTACATAAAATGAACTCGCATGAAAGTTACGTTTTCTAAACTACCAGTGCTACTAGTCATTCATTGCAGCATCAGGCCAACTCAGGTCAACGAAGGTGCACATGCTCTTCTTCTGCCCAATCTATTTAAGGTTCCACTGTTAAACCCCTTTGAAGCCCCAATCACCTCTAAATTCTTTCTTTAGACCTTTTGTCACCCCATCAGGAACGAAATGCTTTTTTCCTAGTCCCAAATGGATGGCCAAAAAGCACAATCTTTAGAATATAATGATAATAACAAATTATTTCTAACCGACTATAAACAACAAGAAATAAGTGGAATAATGAATTACAAGAAACAGAGACCTAAATAAAACAAAAACATGCGATACGACCATGAAATGGCTGAAACCTTGAAAAGCAGATCGGACAGCTCCTCATGCAACAAGACCAGTTTTGCCGTTATATCTGGGGCATTAAAATTCTGCACAATTGCGCAGGTCCTGCACAATTTTCTACTCTTATACGATGGTGGTAAATAAAGTAAAAATCTTAATTACCAAAAATACATTGAATGGAGAAATTGGATATCTATTTTGAGGAAAATTTGAAACAATGTCGTCCTTTATCCGGAAAAGTGGTGGCCTACCTACCCTAACCTTTCTTCCATTATAGCCTTAGAAGGTGGGATCAAACGTCATTCGTTTGTGTAACTTATGTTTTAATACACGGTCAGTCAAAGTAATGCCTAAAATTATTTTTCGGTTGTATTATTAATTTTAGAAGCGGAATTTTCCCATAAAGTGCTTTGATTTACTAACTAGAATGTATGCTAAAGTCAATATAAAGTGTTTATTAGATAAAATAAAACATATGAAAGGACTAGAACACCACGGGAAATGATTTATTAATTAAAAGCGACTCACATTTGCTACATGAGAAAAAGTAAAAAGAAATATTTGTAATTCATAAGACCAAATATAAAATTCAAGTTTAAAAATAGCGAAGTGAGCAAAGTACAAGAATCCCAAATACAAGTAAATATACTCAATTAATGAGCTTAAGGTGGGTTTCTATACATTGAACTGAACTTTCCAATATACACATCATTTGATTAGTTTCTATGTATACCATTCGAAAAAATGGCAAACAGAGCAAAGGAAGTTACATCATTTTCGTATAGCGGCTGAAAACCCAAAACGTCTTCAAATTCAAAGCCTGTTTTTAGAGGAATCAAACATCATATTCACATCATTATTCTAGCCAATCCTTCTGAGGAGTGATACAAAATTTTTAAAGAAAGATACATTTAAAGAAATTTTTAAAGAAATAAAAAGAAAATATGAATGCAAAAAATACACAGAATATGCGAATTTTGGTAACAATCATAGAATTATAAATCCTCATCATACACATTTTTTAACTGATTCTATATACTTATTGTTTATTAATAGGTTTGATTTTCTGAATAATAAAAATTACAACTCTTGCCTAAAAAATTTCCATGTATTTATGTTTTTGTCTTTTTAAGGCCAGAAACTAACAGCTTAATTTCCACCGTTTAGAAAAAGTATATGGAAAAACGGTACCAACAATGATTCATACTGACGGAATCTGAATTTTGCGGGCACTTTAAAAGAAGCCGGGATTTATCCCTCTTTACTCAAGAATCAATTTAGTTGTTGAAATAATGAATAATTAATTTTAACTAATTATTAAAGTTATTTTTCCTCAGATAAACCATTTTTTTTAGAAATATGGCAACAAATCGTTTTTGAACGGATAAATTTTAGCTTCTTAATTTCATAGTTGTCTAAAACTAAATAAAATGTGCTAAGCAAACGGAAATACATTAATTATTTCGATCCAAGTACCCATGAATAGAACATAGTATGTTTATTAGCCGCAAAACTTCTCTCACTTAACAACATGTCCCCATAAGAACAAACAAAAGTTAAATTTGTCCTCAATCTTTATATGTTATGAACTACACGATCAAAAAGTTATAATTTTCAAAAAGAAAAGGCATCTAAAGAAATTAGTTGTCTGGCTCTGAAGACGAAAAAAAAACACATAAAAAAAAAAACAAGTAGGCTGATTAACTTTAATCATCATCTCACGAATTCACCTATGAAGAACCGTGACTGCAAACAGCATTGCCGAGCAACTATGAGGAGTGGTGTTCTTATAAGGAAACTACGGCCTAATTAAGACACGGTATTTGACGAAATTAATGTTTAGTTTCTTAAATTTCTCTGAATTAGCTATACCTAATATGTAGCAAGTAATAAGCATTTTTGTCTTTGATGAGACCTAGCAGGGAGGGGGGGGGGGAGAGGGGAATATTTGATTCAAGTAAATATTATATTTTGGGGGGAACTGCCATATTTTTTTTTTAATTTATCAATGAAATTTTTGACAATTGAGTTTTCTTTTTCATATGTTGTTCCCTTTATTTAATTTTAATTGTTTTTAATTTAATTTTAAAAAAATAAGAGGAGAAAATTGTTATTATGTTTAATTTTGAAAACTTTTACGTTTTGACTATTTCCATTTCGAGTTTTTTTTGGGTTTTCTCTGTCTTTATTTTGGACCAGCTTCTGTACCCCTTACATTAATAAGGCAATTAATATTACAAATTAATAGGGCAATTGGATTAAATGAATATATACTGATAATTTTACAGAAAAATTTCCTACAAAGTCCTATCTTCTCGTTCCTTAAAACAAATAATCATACGGACATGCTCGACAATGGATTACAATCTATTGATCTAATCATTAGATTAATAGCGTATTGCATACATTCATCAGAATTTTTTCAAAGCAAATGTTAAAATTTTCACATTAAAAGACCAAAAAACGAATAAAATTTCTAGCAATATGTTTTAGAAAGAAAAATGCCAAAATTGTTTTAAACCCTATTAGGTTTCTTCTAGTACCTTTTCTCTTTTAATAAGGTTGATTTTGAATTGTTTCTTCATGTCCTGTACTTTTTTCTTTACCTTTTTTTAAAAACTTCAAATACACATTGGCAATAATAATATATAACATACTGTAGTCCATACCAAAGAGCATAATAAATTGACAAAACAGTAGACATTAGCGCTTTAGCATGAGTATGATAAAAATTAGAGCTGGCAGCTCCCTGGAAAATACAGACTTACCCAGAAAAATTAGAAACATTTTAGAGTTGTAAATTTGTATATCAAATACAGGTCTAATTTCATTTGGAATCAACCTTAACCATTATAAACGAATGGAAATTCTTTAGTTTTTGATTATTCTTATTGATTATAATATAGTTAGGGCTAGATTACATTGTAGAACAAAGGGCTATTAAAAAACACACATAGTACATGTTAAACGATTTCTTAGACCATACTGCCTTTCCACCTACAGAACAAATAAACAAATAAAAATATAGAGAAAAGAAGTATAACATTTTAAACAAAGCAATGGATAAAAAAGGAACGAACTTTAAATAACAAAAAAATCCGAATATTTCGACTTCACATCCGAAAACCTTTATCAACGTAAAAAAAACACAATAAAAACACAACAAAATAAATTAAGCTAACTTAAACGTAACATAAAGAAAAGAAAAACAACCAACAAAACCCACATCTTTATAACTTCCAATATCACTATGCAAATAGCACAAATATACACAACAAAATGATAAATTAGGTTGTCTCTGAAATGAGGTTATTTCAAACCCCAATTGTACCAGAGACAACCTAATTTATCATTCTGTTGTATCATTCTGTTCGTGACATTTGTATGGTGATATTGAAAGTTATTAAGATGTGTTCTGTATATTGTTTTCATTTTCCTTATTAATTTAGCTAATTAATTTGTTTCCATTGATAAAGGCTTTCGGACGTTAAGCCAAAATATTCGGATTTCTTTATTATTTAATGGTTTGTTGTTTTTTTGTTTTGTCCATTGCTTTGTTTTAAAATATGTTCTTGAGCCTACCAGTCGGATTCCTTCTATATTCAACCCGATGAAAAACAAAAGTGACAAATAAAAAAAATGAAACTAATTGAATTATTTAGTTTTTATAATATACTTTATGATTTCGCTCGGTCTAAATGTTGTTTGTTGTTTTTTTCTTTTTCAGAGACAGGCCTGGGTTACCTCCAATATCAGTTTCTTATGCTCTTTTGTCTGCTATTAAACATTAAAAAAAAAAATCAATTAGGAACATTTTTTTTATAATTTTTTTTTGTCGTTTTTTTTAGAAATTTTTTAAGAACATTTTGAATAGATGAAGTAACATTACTTATTTTCATTTCCCAAGCTATAACTATGGTAGCTTCATTCCGTTTCAAACGTGCATGCAAACATCAACGAAGTAACAATAGTAACGGGAGCAAACATAAAACTGAATCCTGGTTTAGTCGAGGCGTACATCGAATAATTTTTACCTTCGATAATCTAAGTTATGCTACAAAACATTAGGGAGGGTCTAAGTTGTTTCATCCTAAATATACTTGAAAAAAAAAATAGCAGTCCAAAATATATGTTTTCCAGCCCTCTAAGGGACAATTACAAACTGACATTTCTAAGGGAAATCTCTGTTGAAATTCTAACAAGGCTAAAAGAAATGAAAAAACGTATACGAGACTCAGCTTATCCGTTATTCTTCTTAATAAGAAAAAAAAAACAGATTAAATAGAGGAAGTACTGTAAACACATGCTTTACAAAATTGGGAATACACTTGGTTTTATATCAGATTTTGGTTCTAGCTGTCATAGATAAATAAAACAATTTTCCTGGAAAAAAAAAGTAAAAGAAGACAAAACGAAAGGAAAGTTTTTCAGGTTGTTCAATCTTCATCAGTGTCCTGGTTACGTCCAAGGGGTCTTTCAAGTTCATCTTTTAGTTGAAGTATATGGTCAACAGGATGTGGACGTCCATCTTCCCCGACATGACAAGGCTTAACAATACCAGTCCTAAAATCAATTGTACTTAATAAGAATATTTTGAAAGAAAGATGCATTAACATTAACTATGCCCAAATCCGGTAAAGTGGAATCCCTAAAATATTATATTCTAGTCAGTGGCGATTCTGGCCTCTCTTGTGCCCAGGGCAAAATCTTGATTAGCCCCTCCCTCCTCTCTATCTCCTACAAAATTTTTAGGCCAAATTTTAACATAATTTTAATTTATTATCGTTATTATTTTCAATTTATCGAAAAATTCATAATTCATTTTTTAATTTATTATTTAAATTGTTTAATTGTTTAATCTTCATTGATTATTTTAATTTATTTATTTTAATTACCATCATTCAATTATTATTATTGAAACATTTTAATTTTTAGTTTATTTTCGTTTATTAACTGCACGCTCTACTTTATTTTTAATAAAAATAAAAATTTTAAATTACATAATGGTTTTTGTTATAACACTTAGATTATCTATTTGAAATTTGCACCCCAAAAATTTCTGCACCCGGGGCTAATATTCCTTCTGCTCCATCCCTAAAACCGCCTCTGAGTGGCGTAGCCAAATCAGCAGTCTTAAGATCTAAACTCTCCGTTCGCCTGACAGAAACTTATATATAAATACAAACTTGCTGACAGTACTACTTTTTATTTTAACCACAGTTAAACCCTATTTTTCACTACATTTCTTCAAACCTTTACGGATGCTGACCAATGGTCTGCGTTTCGAAGGTACTAGTTTCTTGATTTACTGCCTTCATCCGGGAGTGCAATGCGTAGTTGGGGGGGGGGTTAAATAATCCGACACTTCCTGTGCTTTCCTCTCCCGATTTCTCCAGGTACCCTTTTACAGCTGGGTCGACCCTCGCTGAGCTTACAGGGTCACACTATTGATCCTCGTTTCAAACAAAATAACCAGCGACACCAGGACTCGAATCCCTGTCCTCAGGATTTCAAGTCTAGAGTGCTAACCAGTCGGCTAGGCTCAAGATGTTCCTTAAAACGGCATTATATATACATTACATGGTTCAATTTAGATTTGAGCAAAATTAAAATAAGTCTTGATGTTGAAGTCTCCTTCTAAACGTCACTTGGAATAGCAAAGCCACTTGGGACTTTCCTATGAAATCTGTGTATCCAAAAAAATGCTCACTCCTTAAGCTAACATAGATGAAAACAGAGACCAAAAAGTTGAGTCGTCTAAAATATAGATATAAATATAGATAGAAAGAAAATGTAGATGATAAATATAGATAGAAAATATAGATGATAAATATAGATAGAAAATATAGGTGATAAAGGCATCTCCCAAATTCAAGTAATAAATAAGTGCGGATAGGGAGAAAAAAAAACACACACTCACAAACAAGAATTAGCATAGTTTTCAGCAAAATGTTCCATGTTTGTCCGTTCAATCTTCCCGTGAAATTTTAGTACTAATTGAACACCAAGGGCAAGAGGTATTAGCCCATGTAAAAAAGAGGCATAAGGCGGCATGAACTTGTGCCAAAAAGTAGTAAAAGAACTGCTTTATTACTTTTTACAACAAAAAGTAGTAAAAAACCACTTCTCACAATCTTAATGTACTTTCAACCAAAATTAATATCGACTAAACACTCATTTAATTCTTGACGAGCAACAGTTCTTCGCTTCACAGAAGAAGTAGTAGCGGCGACAATGAAAGTAGACAACAAAGGGATAGGATTAGAAGAATAAAAAGCCGAAGCAGTGCTAGTACTGTGCATCACGTGATGCACAACAACA
>NW_028297432.1:2904706-2948022 GCF_049724085.1 Artemia sp. Qi Xiang Cuo
ATGAAGTTAGTCTGCCATCCAGAAAACTAGAAGGTCTCACTAAATCTCGTATGGTAGACGAACAACTCATCACAGAAAAAGGCAAAGTACGACATCATTTGAACAAATTCTTTGGGGAGATAGGGAAAAAACTGCTAATAGTGGTTCCTGCTGCTCGGGGTAAAAGAACTGGGGAGCAGTTCCCCAGCACCCTTTGCTTGAAATCAATGGTTCTTGAGGACGTTACGTTGCATGAAAATAAAAATTTTGTTTTTTCTGTAAAGAATTCTTCAACAGGTTTTGACAAAATTTCTGATAAGTAGTTAAACATATCCTTCCTTCGATTATCACCCCACATTGCCATTTGATTAATAGGTCATTTAAACTAGGAATATTTTCTGAACGTCTTAAATTGTCGCGTGTGATAGCTCTCTTTAAAGGAGGTGACCGTAAGGATCATGGGAACTATAGGCCGATCTCTCTTTTGTCAGTATGCTCTAAGATGTTTGAAAGTCCAATTCTCAAACGTCTGGTAAGATTTCTTGAAGCAATTTTTTTTCCATCAACATCAGTTTTGTCTTCGCGCAAAGTATTCTACAGAACATGCTTGTAATAAACTTCTTCAGATTATATGACGATCTTGAGATTCTAATCTTATTCCTGCAGCCATTTTTCTTGATGTAAAAAGTGGTTTTGACAGCCTTACACAAAAGATCCTCATTGGTAAACTTTCTCATCATGGTGTGTGTGGGGAAGCATTGCCTTGGTTCTCATCATACCTCACTGACAGATCTATCTCCATAGAAGATACAGACAAGGAAGTTCCAATTGAATAATGAGTACCTCAAGGTTCTATTCTTGGGCCAGCCCTCTTCCTGATCTACGTGAACGACCTCTACCGACTACTTGAAACCCCAATTATCAATGTTTGCTGTGGCTTGTGTCACAATTTTTACTCTCAGACAATGTCGGCGTCCACATCTGATAGTCGAGAAGAACTGGTAGCATTTGCAGATGACACTACTCTAGGTACTACAGCTCCGGGTGAGTCATCCCTTATTCTAAAGCTTCAAGCAATGACTGAGAAGATATTCAATTGGTTTGACATAAATCAAGTAGCTTTAAATTTCAAAATGTCATACCTTCTTATTTCTTCCCGTAGAGGTGTGTGCTGCCCAATAATTAGTGAGCGTCCTACACCAAGAGGCTCCATAAGTGGCCCCCTGGATCGATTTGTGTGATTCCTAGTAGTTTTTTGAATAAAAATTCATTGTTATAGTGTCACGTTCAAGTAATAAGATTAAAAATTTCCCGTGGCCGGGGACTCATCCGTAAATTAAAGCGTTGATTCCCGTGTCCTATGCTCTGTCTTTTATTTTTCTATCTCATTTTTTCTTATATATGTTACTGTTCTTCTGTGTGGATTGTCTACATTTCCTTCTGTACTTGTTCCAGTTCATGTTCTTCATGAGAAATTGGTAAGTGTTCTCCAGTCGACTACAAACACTCCTGTTATTCTCCTTAAGATTAAAGAAATTTATGTTATATCTCTATCTTCGTTGGCACATCAGTTCTTCCACGGAGATCTCCCATGTTGTTTTTCTGGAGTACCCAAACTAGTAGGGGAAGTAAATTTGTATACAGTTCGAAACTGGGAAGATGTGATGATTCCTGATACTCCCTCGGTTCGTTCAGACTTTGGTCTGGGCGTGAATGTGTGACGTTCTTGGAGCTTGGCTCCTGCTGAGACTCTTCATTCACGAATACTTGGATCCTTTTATAGATAAATGAAAAGTTTCTTATTTAAGGTAATATTAAATAATTTTTAGTTGTTTTAAGTATTTTTTGGTGGGGGGGGGGGGGGGGGGGGGGTGGTGTTTTGTTTTTTTTTGCGTTGGATCCTCAATGATGTAGAGAATTCTATATTTTGATTTGTTGTCGGGTGATAGGAGGGTCACTGCTTCGTGTGGACTGTCGGTGAGATGACTTCTTTTCCTTGTAAATTTATAAATTAGACATTGTTTAGTATTGTTTATACAAAATTTTAATATTATTCATTTATTCTATGTCGTTTCCCAAATAACGGGCCAGTGAGTCCTTTGGGATATTATTTTTGTTATTGTTATTTATTGAAATAAATGGAACTTGATCTTGAAATTCGCGATCGTCAATGCACCACTGGTGATTATGAATTTGCCAAGAGGGTTTGGGCAAAAGGAAGTTGTAAAATGGGTGAGATTATTGAAAAATGTACCTGGAAAGTGATGTTTTGACGTTGTTGGATTTTGTCTGTACAAACACGGACAAAATTCATGAAGAGTGTGGGTTGGATTTGGGTTATAATTTTTCCACTCCCCATTTGGTGATGGATTTAATTCTTCAAATTAGTAATGCAGAAATAGGTATGACGTACAACGTGGATCAGCACTTTTTTGTAGAGAGATTCATGCACGAAGGGTATGTTTTCGACGGGGATCGTATCCTTCAAACCGACCCGACTGGACCACGCACCAGTGAAAAGTCGGATGTTGTTTTCAGGGATATGAATTCCCTTTAGCCGTCGGCAATGTCTCACTTTTATGTGACTTATGTGAATTCGTCACTACGTCTGATATAGTATTATTGTAGAGAGATTCATGCAGGAAGGGTATGCGATCGACGGGGATCGTATCCTTAAAACCGACCCGACTAGACCACGCACCAGTGAAAAGTCGGAAGTTGTTTTCATGGATATGAATTCCCTTTATCCGTCGGCAATGTCTCACTTTTATTTGCCGTAAGGGAATTCGACAATCTTTCTGCTCCAGTCTTCCCCAACATTCACACTGTTGACGGAAATAGACCACAAGGAATGCTTTTCGAAATTGACGGTGAAATACCTCTGGGACTTTATCTCTTGGTAAAAAACTTCGTTTTCCCCTGCATTAATAGACCGGTGCCTAGGGATTCTTTGAGTCTCTGCAATTTATGTTTGGTAGAAAATAAAGGTATGAATAGGACACCTTAAAAAAAGCTTGGTGCCGACCTTGAGCCAAAATGGAATATTGTTTTACACTACGTATTTTTGCGGTGGGTGCTAGCTAATAGTTTCTTTTATTGATTTTTTTTTAGGTGATCTTGAAAGTACTAAATATCAGATCAGACCTCTTTCTGTCACCAGCTATTGTTCATTTGATTATTATTGATTTATCTTTATATTTGATTATTTGCTAAAAAAAACATGTCAAACAAAAAAATAGAACATAACGGACAAAATGCGCCCTCGAATAAGGTCTCAAACTATAATGTTACTGGCTCTAAGAGCATACATTCTCATCTTTCGACAAATATAAATCTCCAGGACTCTGTAGAAGAAGTATTTGAAGTTGTTGAAAGTCGAGGATTTCAAACGAGGCTGGAGCTCTCTACACTCTGTCACATTAGCCAAGGTTGGTCATTGTACTTATGTCTATATCAAAATTACTTATGTCATTCAAAATTGACAAGTAAAAAATTAAAGAAATTAAGATTGAGAATGTTTTTTCAAGGCTAACGAAAATACTTGACGGACAAGACGAATATTTCGTGAGCACAACCATCTGCTTTCTTCAACGATATAAAAAATTTATATAATCAAAAAAAAAATCCAATTAAACAACTTTGATAAATTTAAACAACGCTGAAAATCAACAGAAAAAAAACAAATCAAAACAAAAATTTAAAGAATTAAAGAACCCCTCAGCTTGACGAACCAACGAAAAAGCAAACAAACAAATTCTAAAATTAACATAATAGAAATTATGTGGCGGCGGGCCACGCCCCGCCCCAATTTCTGATTAAAAATAATAAAAAAAATTACAAATCACCAAGCACGGTCAACCACAATTTTAGTAAGGATTTTTAAATGGTTTGCTAAAAACATACAATAACAATATGACAAAACATAGAAACCAAAACTCCAAAATACAGGATTTTGATGCCAATAGATATGTCGAATAAATCAAATTTTTATGCTGATTTTAAATATATAAGTTTCATCAAGTTTAATCTTACCCATTAAAAGTTATGCGCCTAAGAAAATTTGACTTATTTTCGAAAAAAAGGGGAAACACACCCTAAAAGTCATAGAACTTTAATGAAAACCACACCATCGGATTCAGCGTATCAGAAAACCCTACTTTAGAAGTTTCAAGCTCCCATCTTCAAAATCGAGGAATTTTGCATTTTTTGTCAAAAGAAAGGTCACGGATGCGTGTTTATTTGTTTTTTGTTTTTTTGTTTTTATTTTCCCAGGAGTGATCGTATCGATCCAGTAGTCCTAGAATATCGTAAGAGGGCTTACTTGAACGGAAATTAAAACTAGTGCCCTTTTTAAGTTATCAAAAAAATTGGAGGGCAATTTGGCCCCCTCCCACGCTAATTTTTTCCCGAAATCACCCAATAAAAATTTTAAGATAGCCATTTTGTCCAGCACAGCCAAAAATCTAATAAATGTGTCTTTGAGGATGACATAGTTCCACACAGATTCCGGGGGAAGGGCTGGAATTAATGAACTTTGCCTAGTGTTTACATATAGTATTGGTCATTGGGGAGTATACAGACGTTTTCAGAAACGATTTTTTTCTGGGTGGGGGGGGCTGAAGGAGGGGGTTACTCGGGGAAATCTTTCCGTGGAGGATATTTCCTTGGGGTAAGGGACATTTATATGAAGGGGACGCCGGATTTCCCAGCATTATTAAAAAAACGATCAGAAATTAAATTAAAAAAAGCGACTTTTTTCAACTGAAAGTAAGAAGCAACATTAGAACAAAACGAACAGAAATTATTACGTATATGAGGGGATTCGTCCCCAAGTCAATACCTCGCTCTTTACGCTACAGCTTTTTTTTTCAGTACTTTCAAAAGAGCTATCTATTCTAATTAAACAACCTTTGTGATTCAGGAGTTTGTCATTTAAACAAAATTTTAACTTTAGCGTAAAGAGCGTGGTATTGACTAAGGGGAGAACTCCTTCATAAACGTAATAATACATACTTAATAAAAAAAACAATAAAAAAAACAAGCGATACGGCTCAATAGTAATCGAAACTTTTAAGAATGGAATTTTGATGTAAAAAATGTATCAAAAGAATGGGCTTATATTGCTAATTCTAAATATATAAATTTTATTAAGTTTAGTATTACTCATCAAAGGCTACGAGCCTGAGAAAATATACCTGATTTTTGAAAGAGGGGGAACACCCCCTACAAGTTAAAGAATTTTAATGAAAACCACAGTATCAGGTTCAGTGCATCAGAAAACCTTTTTACTTAGATTTCAAGCTCATATCTGCATAAATCTGCAACTTTGTATTTGTTGGCCAGAAGAAAGATCACGGATGTGTGTTTTTTTCTTTCATGGGTAATCGTACTGACCCAGTGGTCCCAGAACATCAAGAGAGAGCTCATTCGAACGGCAATTAATAGTTATAGTGCCCTTTTCAGTGACTATAAATTCTGGAGGGCAGCTTGGCCCCCTCCAACGCCCCTTTTTTCCCAATTTCGTCTGATCAAAATTTTGAGATAGCCATTCTGTTCAACATAGCTTAAAAACCCAAAAAATATATCTTTGAAGGTAAAAAATTTCCCCTAGAGCCCTTATGGAAAGGTATTAAAGTTTAAAATTTCCCAATTGTATACGCATTGTATTTGTTATTGGGAACTATGCATGCATTTTTTTGGGGGGGGGGTGAATTTTCTGCCTGGTTTTTTTCCACAAGGAAGATTTTCCATGGGGAGGTAAGTTTCCAGGGAGGAAACTTTTCACGGGAAATTTTACACTGGGGGAATTTGCCAGAATTCCAATACGAAATTCTTTTATGTGTCTTGCTTTTATTTTGCCGACTCACTTTTACGCGTGGACATGTTAAAGGTAATTGTGTGGGGTAAATTATCACCAAGATTGAATTATATAGAGAATATTTCTGTAGGGAGGAGTTATCTTTCTGTGTAGGTGGAGCCAGATTTCCTGGCATTATTTAAAAAACGATCAGAAATTAAATGGAAAAACAATTTTCTTCAACTGAAAGTAAGAAGCATTATTAAAACTTAAAACAAAACAGAAATTATTATGTATATGTGGGCGTTCCCCCTCCTCAACACCTTACTCTTTACGCTGAAGGTTGAATTTTGTCCCAATTCTTTATGAACGACGCCTGAAACACAAGGGTTGTTTAATTAGAACAATTGCAAGTTGGACATTTCTATGAAGGGGGCGCCGGATTTCCCAGCATTATTTAAAAAACGATCAGAAATTCAATTAAAAAAACAAGTTTTTTCAACTGAAAGTAAGAAGCAACATTAGAACTTAAAACGAGCAGAAATTATCACGTATATGAGAGGGTTCGCCCCCAAGTCAGCACCTCGCTCTTTACGCTAGTTTTTTTTTCAGTGCTTTCAAAAGAGCTATCTATTCTAATTAAACGGCCTTTGTGATTTAGTACTTTCAAAAGTTTTTAGTACTTTCATAGTTTTTTAGTACCTTCAAAAGAGCTATCTATTCTAATTAACCGGTCTTTGTGATTCAGGGGTTTGTGGTTCAATCAAAGTTTGAAATTTAGCGTAAAGAGCGAAGTTTTTAATAGGGAGCAAACTCCCTCATATACGAGAGAAAAGTACACGACTATAGCAGTTCGTTACGTAAATTAATTCGTAAGTTACGTCAGAACAAAATTTCGAGATAGCCAATTAGCCAAAAAAAGGAAAATTAATATGCAAATTTCGTTTTAATTAGTCATGTACGTTGAGCCAAAATCAAAGCTGAATTAATTCAAAAACGTTCGGTGTCATGGCTGTGGAGATTTTTGAAGCCTAGTAAAGAACAAACCAAGGATCATATTGGACTTAGTTAGCTGCCTGATTCTCAGAAGTTCGTCTCTTACTATTCCAAATAAGAAAAAGCCATGGGCTTTTTCCTGTTTGTGTTATAGTACAGAACGAACTCTAGTCCATAGTATCAAACGTAAGGACGACCCAAACAACACAAATTTCTCTTTAATTTCCGAGTTTTTCTTATATTTACATAAAAGATCGATACTATAAATATGATTTTTTGATAGCTGAATATCAAACTAAAGGAAATCAACCCCGGATGGGCTTGAACCACCAACCTTTCAATTAACGGCTAATCGTACTAACCATTTGCACCACGACATCATTAATTAAAGTAGTAATATTAACCACATGATCTGTTTAAATATAAAACAAAACTAAAATATATCAAAAAGTTCGTGACAACGAACTATAAGTAAGGAGCGACCTGGCTCAATAGTAACCGAAACTTTAAAAAACCGAATTTTGATACCAAACCGAATTTTGATAGATACATCAAAAGAATCAAATTTTTATGCTTATTTTAAATATTTAGGTTTCGTCAAGTTTAGTCTTACCCATCAAAATTTCTGAGCCTGAGAAAAATCGTCTTATTTTAGAAAATTCAAAATAAATGGCCTTTTTTACGTCAAGGAGGCACACTTGTGCCTCTATAAAGAGGCGACCCACCACAATGTTAAGCGATTTCAGGTCCTAGAGGTCGCAGAGAGACGGCGGTAATTGCATTTTGTAGCCCATACTCAAACTAAGAAACTTGCAAAATTTCATCCTCCTCCGACTTTATCTTCATGGGGTAAACTGGGCCAGAAGTTTGGACCCTCCAACAACAGCCTTTAACGTTGTCCGATAGGGCTGAAATTTAGAAGTTAAGCTCTCCTAGGGCCCGGGAACTTATCCTCGAATTTTCAGCTTAATCCGATCACTCCTTCCCTGTTTTCAAAAAACCAAGTATCGCCACTTAAAATTCATTTCTTTTTTTTTTCTTAGCCACGCCTACAGGCCACAGTTGGCACCGGATCCGGTTGAATGAGGACTCATTCGAAGCAGAATTCGACCTGTTAGGGCCTTTTGATATTTTCAGACCGAAAAAATTATCCCCCGAATTTACATTTACGAAAAACCTTAGTTTTTTTCAAATAATACAGATAAACAGGTTAGACATGCTTTGTTATGAAAATATCTGCGCGTCAATTTTCATAACAAAGCATGTCTAACCTGTTTATGTGTATTATTTGAAAAAAACTACGTTTTCTAAAGAGTTATTATTTGAAAAAAACTACGTTTTCTAAAGAGTTAAAGAGGCTGAGTTACAAGGTCGAACCTTAAAACGTACAGGGATTAGGAGGCACAGTTGGGGGCGCCGCCCCCCAAACCCCCGCTTTCGCAGCCTTTAAATAAAAAAAAGTTTTTTAAACTGAAAGTAAGGAGCGACATTAAATCTTAAAACGAACAGAAATTATTCCGTATATGAAAGAGGCTGTGCCCTCCTCAACGCCTCGCTCTTTACGGTAAAGTTTGACTTTCTCACAACTCTTTTTTTAAACAATAAAAACTTTAGCGTAAAGAGCGAGGCGTTGAGGAGGGCACAGCCTCTTTCATATACGGAATAATTTCTGTTCGTTTTAAGATTTAATGTCGCTCCTTACTTTCAGTTTAAAAAACTTTTTTTATTTAAAGGCTGCGAAAGCGGGGGTTTGAGGGGCGGCAGCCCCCAACTGTGCCTCCTAATCCCTGTACGTTTTAAGGTTCGACCTTGTAACTCAGCCTCTTTAACTCTTTAGAAAACGTAGTTTTTTTCAAATAATTTCTGCACGTTTTTGTACAGTTTATTACTTATTAGTGCTTGACTAACTGTTAGCTGATCGTGTCAGGAGTTGAAGTTGGGGAGCTGCCGCCCCCCAAACCCCCCGCTCTTGAACATTCTTGTGTTAAGGCTTTTAATTCCTGAATACTCAAATCACGTCGTACAGGGTGCCTCCTAATCCCTGTATGTTTTAAGGTTCGAACTTGTGACTCAGCCTCTTTAACAGCCCCCCCCAACTCTGCCTCCTAATCCCTGTACGTTTTAAGGGTTGACCTTGTAACTCAGCCTCTTTAACTCTTTAGAAAACGTAGTTTTTTTCAAATAATACACATAAACAGGTTAGACATGCTTTGTTATGAAAATTGACGCGCAGATATTTTCATAACAAAGCATGTCTAACCTGTTTATCTGTATTATTTGAAAAAAACTAAGGTTTTTCGTAAATATAAATTCGGGGGATAATTTTTTCGGTCTGAAAATATCAAAAGGCCCGAACAGGTCAAATTCTGCGTCAAATGAGTCCTCATTCACCCGGATCCGTTGCCAACTGTGGCCTGTAGGCGTGGCTAAGAAAAAAAAAAGAAATGAATTTTAAGTGGCTATATTTGTTTTTTTGAAAACAGGGAAGGAGTGATCGGATTAAGCTGAAATTTCGAGGATAAGCTCCCGGGCCCTAGGAAAGCTTAACCTCTAAATTTCAGCCCAATCGGACAACGTTAAAGGGGGCTGTGGTGGGAGGGTCCAAACTTCCGGCCCAGTTTACCCCATGAAGATAAAGTCGGAGCAGGATGAAATTTTGCAAGTTTCTTAGTTTGAGCTTGGGCTACAAAATGCGATTACCGCCGTCTCTCTGCGACCTCTAGGACCTGAAATCGTTTAACATTGTGGTGGGTCGCCTCTTTATAGAGGCACAAGTGTGCCTCCTTGAAAGAGGCTGAGTTACAAGGTCAACCCTTAAAACGTATAGGGATTAGGAGGCACAGTTGGGGGGGCTGTTAAAGAGGCTGAGTCACAAGTTCGAACCTTAAAACGTACAGGGATTAGGAGGCACCCTGTACGACGTGATTTCAGTATTCAGGAATTAAAAGCCTTAACACAAGAATGTTCAAGAGCGGGGGGTTTGGGGGGCGGCAGCCCCCAACTTCAACTCCTGACACGATCAGCTAACAGTTAGTCAAGTAATAATGAGTAATAAACTGTACAAAAACGTGCAGAAATTATTTGAAAAAAACTACGTTTTCTAAAGAGTTAAAGAGGCTGAGTTACAAGGTCGAACCTTAAAACGTACAGGGATTAGGAGGCACAGTTGGGGGGCTGCCGCCCCCAAACCCCGCTTTCGCAGCCTTTAAATAAAAAAAAAAATTTTAAACTGAAAGTAAGGAGTGACATTAAAACTTAAAACGAACAGAAATTATTCCGTATAGGAAAGAGGCTGTGCCCGCCTCAACGCCTCGCTCTTTACGCTAAAGTTTTTATTGTTTAAAAAAAGAGTTGTGAGAAAGTCAAACTTTAGCGTAAAGAGCGAGGCGTTGAGGAGGGCACAGCCTCTTTCATATACGGAATAATTTCTGTTCGTTTTAAGATTTAATGTCACTCCTTACTTTCAGTTTAAAATTTTTTTTTTATTTAAAGGCTGCGAAAGCGGGGGTTTGGGGGGCGGCAGCCCCCAACTGTGCCTCCTAATCCCTGTACGTTTTAAGGTTCAACCTTGTAACTCAGCCTCTTTAACTCTTTAGAAAACGTAGTTTTTTTCAAATAATATGGAAATAAGACTTGCGCAAGAGATGACTTCTTTCCCTCTTACAATTTTTTTTCCACGTGTCATTGTGCCTAATAGCTACTTGGGCAAAGTAAGACAAAGTTAGTACATTTTCTATGTATTGTCCATGGTTTTTTGTCTTTTATGACGTAATCTTAAAATCCTTTTATACTTCACGGCTAGTATTAAATGTATACAGAATGATATAGGGTATACCAAACATATCATTACATTTGTGGTTCACCATCAATTTGGTGTGAACAGTCCATAATGACCATTGGCATGCATTAATCTTCGGTTTTCAATCCTGAATAAGAGTATCTGATAATCCAATGCTTCTATCATAGGCAGCGCTAATAGCGCTGCCTGAGTAAAGAACGATCTTGGCACAATGTATTATCTTTTTTTGGTTTAGACCAGAACACTTTGTATCGAAAGAGTTGTCGTAGAAACTTCAAAAAGGGCTTATTCGATTGGAAACTGGAGTGGCTTGTGCCGTTTTAATAGTCAAAAGTGATTGGAAGGCAACTAACACCCCTTCCACGTCCACCATTTCCCCAAATACATCCAATCAAAATTTCGAGATAGCCATTTTTTTCGACGTAGTTGATTTTCCGATGAAAATTTTTATGGAAATGTTTTTTTTGAAATTTTTTTGAGGAGGAAACTCCCTCCACAGCCCTTAGGGCAAGGGTTGTAAGTTATGCCCGGGGGGCATACAAGGTTTTTATAGAGCTTTGTCGTAGAAACTTCAAAAAGGGCTCATTTGATTGGAAATTCAAAGGATTAGTGCCCTTTTTAATAGTCGAAAGTGATTGGAGGGCAACTAACCCAAGCCCCTCTCACGCCCACCTTTTCCCCGAACACATCCAATCAAATTTTTTATATTGTTAAACGCAGTTGAAAATTTTGGAAATTAGGTCTTTAAGGATGAAAACCTCTCACCCCACAGTCCTCAGGGCAAGGGTTGTAAGTTATGCCCTGGGGGCATATAAAGTTCTTATACAAAGCGTTGTCGTAGAAACTTCAAAAAGGTCTCATTCGATTGGAAATTGAAATGGCTAGTGCCCTTTTTAATAGTTGAAAATAATTGGAGGGCAACTAAACCCCTCTCACGCCCACCATTTACCCAAACACATACAATCAAAATTTTGAGTTTGGTATTATTTTCAACGTAGTTGAAAGATCGGGAAATTATGTCTTTGAGGATGACAACTCCCTTCCGACAGTCCTCAGGGTAAGGGTTGTAAGTTATGCCCTGAGGGCATATAATGTTTTTATAGAAAGCTATGTTGTAGAAACTTCAAAAAGGTCTCACACAATTGGAAATTGAAAGGGCTAGTGCCCTTTTTAATAGTCGAAATTGATTAAAGGGCAACTAACACCCCTCTCACGCCCACCATTTTCCCTAACACATCCAATCGAAATTTTGAGATATTCATTATGTTCAACGTAGTTGAAAGTTATGGAAATTAAGTCTTTGAGGATGGTAACCCCCTCAGAGCCCTCAGGGCAAGGGTTGTAAGTTATGGCCTGAGGGAATATAAGATTTTTAAAGAAAGTTTTGTCATAAAACTTCAAAAACGCTCATTTGATTGGATATTCAAAGGGCTAGTGCCCTTTTTAATAGTCAAAAGTGAATTGAGAGCCACTAACCACCCTCTCACGACCACCATTTCCCCAAACACATTCAATCAAAGTTTAGTGATAGCCATTTTTTTCAAAGTAGTTGAAAGTTCTGGAAATTATGTGTTTGAGAATGACAAACCCCCAGAGCCTCCAGGGCAAAGGGTGTAAGTTATGCCCTGGGGGCATATAAGGTTTTTATAGATAGTGTTGTCTTAGAAACATCAAAAGGGGCTCGTTCAATTGGAAATCGAGAGGGCTAGAGCCCGTTTTAATAGTCGAAAGTGATTGGAGGGTAACTACCCCCCTGTCACGCCCACCATTTCCCCAAACACATCCAATTAAAATTATCAGATAGCCACTTTGTTCAACGTAGTTGAAAGTTTTGGAAATTAGGTCTTTGTGGATGACATCCCCCCCCAAGAGCCCTCAGGGCTAAGGTTTTAAGTTATGCCCTGGGGGCATACAGGTTTTTATTTATTAAAAGGTTTTTTATTAAAAGCTTTGTCGTTGAAACTTGAAAAAAGACTCATTCGATTGGATATTCAAAGGGCTAGTGCCCTTTCTAACAAACGAAAGTCATTGGAGGGCAACTAACCCCTCACCCTTTCCCCAAAAACATTCAATCAAAATTTTGAGATAGCCATTTTTTTCAACGTAGTTGAAAGTTCTGGAAATTATGTTTTTGAGGAAGGCGACGCCCCCCCCCCAGAGCTCTCTGGGCAAGGGTTGTAAGTTATGCCCTGGGGGCACATAAGGTTTTTCATAGAAATCGATGTTGTAGAAACTTCAAAAAGGGCTCATTCTATTGGAAATTGAAATGGCTAGTGCCCTTTTCAATAGTCGAAAGTTATCGAAGGGAAACTAACTCCCCTCTCACGCCCATCATTTCCCCAAACACATCCAACCAAAGTTTTGAGACAGCCATTTTGTTCAACGTAGTTGAAATTTCTGGAACTTAGGTCTTTCAGGATGACACTCCCCCAGAGCCCTCAGGGGTAAGGTTGTAAGTTATGCCCTGGGAGTACATAAGGTTTTATTGAAAGCTTTGTCGTAGAAATTTGAAAAAGGGCTAATTCGATTGAAATTTCAAAGGGCTAGTGCTATTTTTAATATCGAAAGTGATTGGAGGGCAACTAGCCCCCCTCTCACGCCCACCTTTTCCCCAAACACATTCAATCAAAATTTTAAGATAGCTATTTTGTTCAACGTAGTTGAAAGTTTTGAAAATCAGGTCTTTGACGATGACAACCCCCTCACAACCCTCAGGGTAGGGGTTGTAAGTTATACCCTGGGGGCATATAAGGTTATTATAGAAAGCGTTGTCGTAGAAACTTAAAAAAGGGCTCATTCGATAGGAAATTGAAATGGCTAAAGCCCTTTTTAATAGTCGAAAATGATTGGAAGGCAACTAACACCCCTTCCAAGCCCACCATTTCGAAAAACACATCCAATCGAAATTTTGAAATGGCCATTTTGTTCAACTCAGATGAACGTTCTGGAAATTATGTCTTTGAGGATGAGGATGATAAACCCCCGGAGCCCCCAGGGCAAAGGTTGTACTTTATGCCCTGGGGGCATATAAGGTTTTTATCAATAGTGTTGTCGTAAAAGCTTCAGAAGGTGCTCATCCTATTGGACATTGAGAGGGCTAGTGCCCTTTTTAATAGTCGAAAGTAATTGGAGGGTAACTAACCCCCTCTCACGCCCACCATTTCCCCAAACACATCCAATCAAAATTTTCACAGCCATTTTGTTCAGCGTAGTCAAAAATTGTAGAAATTATATCTTTGAGGATGACACTCCCCCAGAGCCCTCAGGGCTAAGGTTGTAAGTTATGCCTTTGGGGCATATATGGTTTTTTATTAAAAGCTTTGTCGTAGAAACTAGAAAAAGGGCTCATTCGATTGGAAATTGAAATGGCTAGTTCCCTTTTTAATAGTTGAAAATGATTGGAGGGCAACTAAATCCCTCTCACGCCCAGCATTTACCCTAAAACATACAATCAAAATTTTGAGTTGGGTATTTTTTTTTAGCTATACCCTGGGGGCATATAAGGTTGTTATAGAAAGCGTTGTCGTAAAAACTTCCAAAAAGAGCTCATTCGGTTAGGAAATTGAAATGGCTAGAGCCCTTTTTAATAGTCGAAAGTGATTGGAAGGCAACTAACACCCCTTCCAAGCCCACCATTTCCCAAAACACATCCAATCAAAATTTTGAAATGGCCATTTTGTTCAACTCAGATGAAAGTTCTGAAAATTATGTCTTTGAGGATGAGGATTTGAGGATGACAAACCCCCCAGAGCCCCCAGGGCATAACTTATAACCTTTGCCCTGGGGGCCACCATTTCCCAAAACACATCCAATCAAAATTTTGAAATGGCCATTTTGTTCAACTCAGATGAAAGTTCTGAAAATTATGTCTTTGAGGATGAGGATTTGAGGATGACAAACCCCCCAGAGCCCCCAGGGCAAAGGTTATAAGTTATGCCCTGGGGGAATATAAGGTTTTTATCGATAGTGTTGTCGTAAAAACTTCAAAAGCTGCTCATCCAATTGGAAACTGAGAGGGCTAGTGCCCTTTTTAATAGTCGAAAGTAATGGCAGGGTAACTAACCCCCTCTCACGCCCACCATTTCCCCAAATACATCCAATCAAAATATTCAGACAGCCATTTTGTTCAGCGTAGTCAAAAATTGTGGAAATTATATATTTGAGGATGACACTCCCCCAGAGCCCTCAGGGCTAAGGCTGTAAGTTATGCCTTTGGGGCATATATGGTTTTTTTTATTAAAAGCTTTGTCTTAGAAACTTGAAAAAGGGCTCATTCCATTGGAAATTCAAAGGGCTAGTGCTCTTTTTAAGAGTAAAAAGTGATTGGAGGAAACTAACCCCCCTCACACACCCACCTTTTCCCAAAACACATCCAATTAAAATTTTGAGATAGCCATTTTGTTCAGCGTAGTTGAAAGTTCTGAAAATTAGATCTTCGAGGATGACACCCCCCCCCAACAGCCCTCAAGGCAAGGGTTGTAAGTTATGCCCTGGGGGATATAAGGTGTTTATAGAAAGGGTTGTTGTAGAAACTTCAAAAAGGGCTAATTCGATTCAAAATTGAAATGGCTAGTGCCTTTCTTGATAGTCGACAGTTATTGGAAGGCAACTAACACCCCTTCCAAGCCCACCATTTCCCCAAACACATCCAATCAAAATATTGAGATATCTATTTTATTCAACGCAGTTGAAAGTTCTGGAAATTATGTCTTTGAGCTGGACACTTCCCCCACAGTCTTCAGGGCAAGGGTTATAATTTATGCCCTTGGGGCATATAAGGTTTCTATTGAAAGTTTTGTCATAGAAACTTGAAAAAGGGCTCATTCAATTGAAAATTCATAGGGCTAGTGCCCTTTTTAATAATCGGAAGTTATTGGAGAGCAACTAACCCCCCTCTCACGCTCACCATTTCCCCAAACACATACAATCAAAATTGTTCGATAGTCATTTTGGTCAACGTAGTTGAAAGTTTCGGAAATTATGTCTTTGAGAATGACAACCCCCGCAGAGCCCCCCCCCAGGGCAAGGGTTATGAGTTATGCCCCGGGGAAATATAAGGTTTTTATAGAAAGCGATGTTCTAGAAATTTTAAAAAGGGCTCATTCGAAAGGAAAATGAAAGGTCTACTGCCCTTTTCAATAGTCAAAAGTGATTGAAGGGCAACCAACACCCTTCGCACGTTAACCATTTCCCCAAACACATCCAACCGAAATTTTGAGATATTCATTATGTTCAACGTAGTTGAAAGCTCTGGAAATTAGGTCTTTGAGGATGGTAGACCCCTCAGAGCCCTCAGGGTAAGGGTTGTAAGTTATGGCCTGGGGGCATATAAGGTTTTTATAGAAAGTTTTATCGTAGAAACTTCAAAAACGGCTCATTTGATTGGATATTCAAAGGGCTAGTGCCCTTTTTAATAGTCGAAAGTGAATGGAGAGCAACTAACTCCCCTCTCACACCCACCATTTCCCAAACACATTCAATCAAAGTTTAGAGATAGCCATTTTGTTCAAAGTAGTTGAAAGTTCTGGAAATTATGTATTTGAGGATGACAAACCCCCAGAGCCTCCAGGGCAAAGGTTGTAAGTTATGCCCTGGGGGTATATAAGGTTTTTATAGATAGTGTTGTCTTAGAAACATCAAAAGGGGCTCGTTCACATGGAAATCGAGAGGCCTAGTGCCCGTTTTAATAGTCGAAAGTGGTTGGAGGGTAACTGGTTCCCTCTCACGCCCACTATTTCCCCAAACATATCCAATTAAAATTATCAGATAGCCACTTTGTTCAACGTAGTTGAAAGTTTTGGAAATTAGGTCTTTGTGGATGACCCCCCCCCCCAGAGCCCTCAGGGCTAAGGTTTTAAGTTATGCCCTGGGGGCATACAGGTTTTTATTTATTAAAAGGTTTTTTATTAAAAGCTTTGTCGTTGAAACTTGAAAAAGGACGCATTCGATTGGAAATTCAAAGGGTTAGTGCCCTTTTTAATAAACGAAAGTCATTGGAGGGCAACTAACCCTTCGCCCTTTCCCCAAAAACATTCAATCAAAATTTTGAGATAGCCATTTTGTTCAACGTAGTTGAGAGTTCTGGAAATTATGTTTTTGAGGATGGCAACTCCCCCCCCCCCCAGAGCTTTCTGAGCAAGGGTTGTAAGTTATGCCCTGGGGGCACATAAGGTTTTTATAGAAACCGATGTTGTAGAAACTTCAAAAAGGGCTCATTCGATTGGAAACTGAAATTGCTAGTGCCCTTTTCAATAGTCGAAAGTTATCGAAGGGAAACTAACCTCCCTCTCACGCCCACCATTTCCCCAAAAACATCCAATCAGAGTTTTGAGACAGCCATTTTGTTCAACGTAGTTGAAATTTCTGGAACTGAGGTCTATGAGGATGACACTCCCCTAGAGCCCTCGGGGGTAAGGTTGTAAGTTATGCTCTGGGAGCATATAAGGTTTTATTGAAAGCTTTGTCGTAGAAATTTCAAAAAGGGCTAATTCGATTGGAATTTCAAAGGGCTAGTGCTATTTTTAATATCGAAAGTGATTAGAGGGCAACTAACCCCCCTCTCACGCCCACCATTTCCCCAAACACATCCAATCAAAGTTTTTAGATAGCTATTTTGTTCTACGTAGTTGAAAGTTCTGGAAATCAAGGCTTTGAGGATGACAACCACCTCACAACCCTCAGGGCAGGGGTTGTAAGCTATACCCTGGGGCAAATAAGGTTGCTATAGAAAGCGTTGTCGTAGAAACTTCAAAATGGGCTCATTCGATAGGAAATTGAAATGTCTAGAGCCCTTTTTAATATTCGAAAGTGATTGGAAGGCAACTAACACCCCTTCCAAGCCCACCATTTCCCAAAACACATCCAATCAAAATTTTGAAATGGCCATTTTGTTCAACTCAGATGAAACTTCTGAAAATTATGTCTTTGAGGATGAGGAATCGAGGATGACAAACCCCCCAGAGCCCCCAGGGCAAAGGTTGTAAGTTATGCCCTGGGGGAATATAAGGTTTTTATCGATAGTGTTGTAAAAACTTCAAAAGCTGCTCATCCAATTGGAAATTGAGAGGGCTAGTGCCCTTTTTAACAGTCGAAAAATTGGAGGGTAACTAACCCCCTCTCACGTCCACCATTTCCCCAAACACATCCAATCAAAATTTTCAGACAGCCATTTTGTTCAGCGTAGTCAAAAATTGTGGAAATTATATCTTTGAGGATGACACTCCCCCAGAGCTCTCAGGGTTAAGGTTGTAAGTTATGCCTTTTGGGCATATATGGTTTTTTATTAAAAGTTTTGTCGTAGAAACTTGAAAAAGGGCTCATTCCATTGGAAATTCAAAGGGCTAGTGCCCTTTTTAAGATTAAAAAGTGATTGGAGGAAACTAACCCCCCTCTCACACCCACCTTTTCCCCAAACACATCCAATCAAAATTTTGAGATAGCCATTTTGTTCAGCGTAGTTGAAAGTTCTGAAAATTAGGTCATCAAGGAGGACACCCCCCCCCCCCCACAGCCCTCACGGCAAAGGTTGTAAGTTATGCCCTGGGGGCATATAAGTTGTTTATAGAAAGGGTTGTCGTAGAAACTTCAAAAAGGGCTAATTCGATTCAAAATTGAAATGGCTAGTGCCTTTTTTGATAGTCGACAGTTATTGGAAGGCAACTAACACCCCTTCCAAGCCCACCATTTCCCCAAACACATCCAATCAAAATTTTGAGATATCTATTTTATTCAACGCAGTTCAAAGTTCTTGAAATTATGTCTTTGAGCTGGGCACTTCCCCCACAGTCTTCAGGGCAAGGGTTATACTTTATGCCCTTGGGGCATATAAGGTTTCTATTGAAAGTTTTGTCATAGAAACTTGAAAAAGGACTCATTCAATTGAAAATTCACAGGGCTAGTGCCCTTTTTAATAATCGAAAGTTATTGGAGAGCAACTAACCCCCCTCTCACGCCCACCTTTTCCCCAAACACATCCAATCAAAATTTTTCGATAGGCATTTTGTTCAACGTAGTTGAAAGTTTCCGAAATTATGTCTTTGAGAATGACAACCCCCGCAGAGCCCTCAGGGCAAGGGTTATGAGTTATGCCCTGGGGAAATATAAGGTTTTTATAGAAAGCGATGTTGTAGAAATTTTAAAAAGGGCTCATTCGATTGGAAAATGAAAGGTCTAGTGCCCTTTTCAATATTCAAAAGTGATTGAAGGGCAACTAACCCCCCTCGCACGTTCACCATTTCCCCAAACACATCCAATGAAAATTTTGAGATATCTATTTTGTTCAACGTAGTTGAGAGTTCTGGAAATTATGTCTTTAAGCTGGACACTCCCCCCACAGTCTTCAGGGAAAGGGTTATAAGTTATGCCTTCAGGGTATATAAGGTTTATATTGAAATTTGTGTTGTAGAAACTTGAAAAAGGGCTCATTCGATTGAAAATTCAAAGGGCTAGTGCCGTATTTAATAGTCAAAAGTGATTGGAGTGCAACTAACCCCCTCTCAAGCCCACCTGTTTCCCAAACACATCTTATCAAGGTTTTGAGAAAGCCATTTTGTTCAAAGTAGCTGAAATCTCTGGGAATTATGTATTTGAGGATTGCAGCACCTCCCCCCCCCCAGAGCCCCCAGGGAAAAGGTTGTAAACTATGCCCTGGGGATATAAAAGGTTTTTATAAATAGCGTCGTCGTAGAAACTTCAAAAGGGACTCATTTAGTTGCAAATTGAGAGGGCTAGTGCCCTTTTTAATTGTCAAAAGTATTCGGGGGAACCCCCCCCCCCCCCAAACGCCCATCTTTTCCCCAAACATTTCCGATTAACATTTTGATATGGCTATTTTGTTCAACATAGTTGAAAGGTCTGGAAATTATGTCTTTGAGGATCACAATCCTCCCACCGTAGCCCTCAGGACAAAGGTCGTAAGTTAAGCCCTTGTGGCATATAAGGTTTTTATAGAAAGTTTGTCGTAGAAGCTTCAAAAAAAGGCTAATTTGATTGGAAATTGGGAAGACTAGTGCTTTTTTTATCAGTGGAAAGTTATCAAAGGGCAAATGCCCCCCGACGCCCATGATTTCCCCAAACACTTCCAATGAAAACTTTGAGATAGCCATTTTGTTCAGCATATCAGAACGGTCTGTAAATTATGTCTTTGAGGTTAACAATTCCCCCAGCCCTCGGGGAAGGGTTGTAAGTTATGCCCTGGGGATATATAAGGTTTTTATAGAAAGTGTGGTCATATAAACTTCGGAGGAGGCTCATTGGATTGGTAACCAGACGCTCTAGTGTCCTATCTAAGAGTTAAAGTGATCGGAGGGCAGCTACTCCCATCCTCCCACACACCCCACGTCGTATTGTCTGAAAATGTATCTAATAGAAATTTCGAGATAGCTATTCTATTCAAAATAGTCTAAATATCACATAACAAGGCCTTTGGGGTTGAAACAATCCCCAGAGACTAGGGGCAAGGATTGTAAGCTATGCCCAGGGGGGTATTTAAGGTTTTTTGGAAGGGATGGTTGTTAAACTTTAGAAGAAGCTCAGTCTTTCTCCCTGAAAAAGACTATGTCAATATAAAACGAACAAAAATTAATTTAAAAAAAACTTTTTCAACAGCATAAGTTTTCTTAAAAAAGAAAAGAACTCTATTAAACCAAAATGAACAAAAATAGAATCAAATAATCTACCAAGAATACAGCTACCATAAATCAGTATCAATAGATAAATGAAACCCAAAACAAACAGAAATTAAAATAAATAAGAGTCAAACTCAAAACGAGCAGAAACTAATTATTATTATTATTATTATTCATTTATTGCCCGTCAAAAAAAGGTACAAAAGGTACAATAGACGGAGTAATCACTAAAGAAAACAAAAAGAAAAAAAAAAAGAAAAAGAAGGACACAAACACACATTGAAAATTCAAACACATGACAAAAGAAAACTCGTCATTACATTAATACGAACAGTGACTATATACATTACATTAATATAAAAAAACTATTGTGAACAAATTGTTGACCATGGATGATTAAACTTACTTTGAAAACGGGATAGAGATTTATTAATGCTAATATTAGGGTCAGCTAGCTTATACAAATGAATAATTTTACGGTTTCTTGTCTAAGAGGGCAAATTTAAAAGATACTTAGCAAATCTGAAGAAGATTGATCGTAGGTGCTTTTTATCTGTAACTGTAAAGAATCTCCAGAAAAAAGCAATGTAAAGCATATGAGGAAGGGCTGTGGCGTTGTAAATGGATGCTAGAATATAACGGTTGAAACGTAGTTTGCTTTTTACGATTACAGCTTAAAAAATGCTAATTTTACGCTCAACGTGAGAAATCAGCAAACGACGTGTGTGGCCTATAGATGTGCCAATTGGGAGGCCCAGGTATGTAATATGGTCTGAGGGTTTAACAAGAGAACCGTCCATATTTATAAGAGGAGTAGAGGGAGTTCGCCAATTGAAAAGGATTACTTCGGATTTCTCAGCATAAAAAGACAGACCGATTTTTGAATATTCATCTTTGAGTATTTTGAAATTCTGCTCAATGCGCTGGATCGTACGGATGAGATTCAGGATGTCATCAGCATAGCAAATAAGAGACACATCTATTCTCCCAAGAATACATGAAGGAAGACACTTTGCCTGCGCTTCCAGGACACTATTATTGAACAGGGTAGGGGAAGTGATAGCTCCCAGTCTAGTCCCTTTCTTAACGAGGATGGGGTATTGAAGTTTCACAAGCATATTCGAGGGAATCAAAGAGTTTGGCCTCACACGAGAATTAATGCAATTATCTAGGGAAGGATGAAGAGCCGACTGCAGGCAAAAACGGGATGGAAGTTTTAAACGCACTTTTAGGTTCCTATATAAATCCCTGAGAACACGGACAACTGATCGGTTTACGCCTCGCCTTGCCATATGAAGAAGCATGGACGAATGAATTAAGGAATCGAACGCTCGTCTAACGTCATGTCCGGCGAGGATCATACTTTCTCCCAAAGATTCAGCGTCGGCGAGGGCAGTAAAAACTGCTGTAAGAGCATGAGAACAGCCAAGATAAGCCTGAAAACCGAACTGATATGGGGGAACGTAACATTTTTGTCTTAACTCATCAAGAAAAAGAAGCTCAAAAAGTTTGCATGTCGTAGTAGATACGGTGATGGGACGGAAAGAGGAACATTGCAGCTCAGATTTCCCTTTTTTGGGAATTGGAGACAGATCACCAATGCAAAACGAGGATGGAACAATACCTGTAACAAATATCATTTGCATGAGAAGGCTGAGGTGACGCACCTATAGATAACTTCCATTAATGATGTGTAGAGATGATGATGTGCTCACCTTATCTATCCCACAAGACGCTTTCTTTTTACGTTGGGAAATGGCTTTTATAACAGCGTCACAAGTAACAACAAAATCAAGGTCAGGAGATTCATCAATGAATTTGCAGAGCTCGTCACAAAATTGTGACTCTAAAACAGGATCAGGCTCAGAAAATTCACTTGAAAAATGGGATATCCACTCGGACAGTGGAATGTCATTCGGGTCTGGCAAATTGGAGGAGATAGTACGGGGTAATAACTTCCACGGAAGACCAGGTGAATTCCTGACCTTCTCGGAATAAAGTGTCTGCATTTTAGATTGATGAAGGGCAAGTTACTTAGCAAAACGTTTTTTTGTCATTTTTCTCAATTCATTGACTATTCCTTGACGGGGGCATAGGCAATCTCTCCTTAATTTCTACCAAAATTTAGCACGTTGCAAGCTTCAGACAACACTAGATTTCCTGACCACCCGGGAACTTGGCTACCAACACGTATTTTTTTAAGAGGAACTGCCCTTTTTTCAGCACGCAAAAGTACATGGCAGATTTCTGCGGAATATATATCTAACCTCATAAGAGTTAATCTAACCTCATTAATGTCTTTATTAGAAGACTTTTGCAGAAGATGAAATGGAACTCGGATCTTGTTTAGGATACTATCTGAAATTTCGATGTACTGAGATTTGTCAATTTTATTCCAATCGTGAGAAGTATACCACCTGTGCCGGTGAACAGTATAAGCCTGTAACACTGGAATCTGAGAAGGTTCTCGTTTGAAACTAGAAGCAATAGGAAGATGGTCTGAAACTTGAAAATTGGAAACTACCTCAACACAAGGTAAATCAAGGTTATATGACACAACATGGTGGAGGTTAGATGTGCAAGAGGAAGAATGAATGTAAGTAAACTGAGCAGATTTCTGTTGAACTTTAAAATCATCACCAAACATTCCTAATAGTAAAGAAGCATGGATAGAAGCTGAAGACAACCCGCAGTTTAAATCACAATTAAAATCACCTACGATCAAACACGGGATTTTCAGTTTAAGGACATCACGAAGACAAGAGCTAAGTTTACTAACTGCCAAAGCGAAATCTCTCTCCGAATCTTCATCTTTGTAATCTGTGGGTAAATACACATTTATTATTACGCACACAACTAATCAAACAGCTAAAAAACTATCACAAGAAAAGAAAACACTAGAATTAAGATTCGATGCTACATAAGTAGCAATACCACCGGAAGCTCTGCCTTTAGAAGCACTACGTTTAGCTGGAACCGAGAAAGTTTTGAAAGTGGTACTAATGTCAAGTAAACTATGGCTGTGGTTGCTCAGGAAATGTTCCTGCAAACAAAGAATATCATGATTATGAAGTATATTTTCAAGAATAGGTTTTTTTTATAAGACCACCATTAATGGGACAAGAGAGAAAACGAATATCCATTAATCTACTTAGCTGCCCGTTTATCGGATTGAGCGTTGCCAGGTCATTTGATACTGTAACATGTGTGATTAAACTCTTTACATGTAATGCAAAACATGTTCCGAACACATGGATTATCCCTTGTGGAAGAGTGCTCCGAGGAACCACAGCGAGAGCACAGTTCTGCGTTCTTACAATCAGCAGCAAAATGTCCTTGCTGATGGCATCTGAAACACCGTCTAGGTATGAATATAAAATTCTGGACAGTTAACTTCTAATGGCCCACTATCACAAAATTTTTCAGAAAAGGATCGAGGTCACCCGTTGTTCAAAATAAATCTTGTAGACACGTGACTTGCCACACTGCAAAGCTTTGACACACTTTGGAATAATTTTTACTAGATCTTTTTCATTCATTTCTGTCGGAACGCCTTTTATTACACCGATGAAGGCGGGATATTTAACAGAGACTAAAAGACCAGGTTAGAACTTTTTCATCTGGTCAGCAATTGAGGAGGCAGCGGGTTTACTTTTTACGACAATTTTTCATTCTGATGAAGAACGTTTCACCTCTGAAATATCATTTGCAGCTTCAGGGCATATTTTATCAATAAAATCTTTTGTTAATAGTGGAGATGAAAGATTGGACAGGCAATTTTTTAGCACAACAGCATAGGTAGGAGGATTGGATTGGTCCTTGGCGTAAGACGACTGAGCGGAGGAGGGCCAGGCAGAAGTTGACTGTACTGCGAAATGTTGCTTATTTAGCTCAGACAAACTGTCAATTTTACGGGAAAGTTCATTCATGCGACAGGTTAATGTTGCAACGATCGTATCACCAATTGTTGGAATTTCGCACGGTGAGTAGATCACGAATTTCGGGATCTTACGTTTTTCTTTCGATGCCGTAGATAGCCACTTACAAATGTCAAGGACATTTTCATCGTCTTTTTGGCATCTAATTAAACGTGTTCCAATTTCTAGCAACTGATTTAAGACTTCCTTTGCCTTTAGAATGGTTTCATGACTGAAAAAGCTTGTCTACTTAGCAATTATTGTTTCTACTTTGATACCATCGATCCTTGATCGATAAATAAAATTCAATATTGGATTTAAAATAATATCCGAGTCACCCATTATTTCATAATTGCACTTACGGTAATAATATTTAATAGACAAAAATCCACACCAAATCAATGCCAAAAACCGTCGCCAATATAAACTTTATCCAATCAAGCAGGCAGTGAGGTCACAGTGGAGTGACAGCTTAGTAGACCGAGAAATTGTTTTCAATGTCACTGAATTAATGAGATTTCAAAAACTAAATAGATAATATCATACTGAATCTAAGTCAGGAATTGCGATCACTTACATTCCTTATGAAATATACTTGGGTTGCGTAATAAATAATCCTTTTTGTCACTTACAAATGCTATTTGTTTGGATTGATGTTCACAGGACAAGAGCTGAACAAGAACTGAGCTGAATAATATGAGTAGGGTTCTAAACCCCAAGCTTTTTAAAGCCCAGAATATAATTTGTAATATACTGAAAAAGAACTCTTTTAAATGTTTTCACTTTTCTAACTTAAAGAAATCAAAAATCCATTAGGATTTTAAGGAATAAATATCAGCATATGTATATATATAAACTGACAATGCAGATTTTTTTCAATAAATTCATTTGAATCTTTTTCAGTATAGTACACATTAAATTCTGGCTTTTAGAAAGCTTGGGGTTTTAGAAAACGTTTGATTGTTCAGGTGTTGGTTCCAAAGAATCATCTTTTATAGTAACTGCAACTGCAAATTTTCGTTTTTGGGCCTTTCAAGAGACATTTTATCTCAAGAATCCACAATCAATATGTATCTCAACAATCAACATATATCTCAACTGAACAATCTTATTCATGTTATGCATGAGATCATATAAGTAAATACTTATATGATATCATAAGAAATGCTTATATGATGTAAAAACATAATTCATGACTTTATTTGCAAAAACCAAAATTAAGACTCTTAACAATTTTTTTTAGACTTCTGACCTATCTAGATCGTTTTTTATGCAAGAACATCTCAAGATACCAATTTTCCTGAAAAAAAAAAAAAAAAAATATATATATATATATATATATATATATATATATATATATATATATATATATATATATATATATATATATATATATATATATATATATATATATATATATATATATATATATATATATATATATAAAATAAAAACAGGCATTGATTAGGAACATTGACAAACAAGTTCAAGAGTAAAAGGCAGAAATAATGGAAGCACATAACCGCATACGCAGCCTTTTGTAATAGACCCTGTTTCCCTAGACTAATTACGAGCTTCCATCCAAGTAGTATAATTATTAACCAATCAAAATAGGTTACATCTGATGTGTTTATTTATTAACCGATTTGAAAAATCCATTTAATGTTTAGTTTCTGAATCTAGTGAGAATAACTGATAGTATTAGCCAGAAAAAATACCTATGTGCAGGGATAATTAATGACGCTTGAGTAAATCAATTGTAAAAGATTGTAGGGGCATTTTGTTAGGGTTATATTGGTGTACTATTGGCAATACCTGAGTATTTTATTTTATATCATGCTCCTGTTACAGTTTCCTCATTTTTATTAAACCGGCCATATGTTTATCTTTCTTATCTCATTAAATTTTCATCACAGTAATTTTCCGTCAGGTTTCTATTCAGTTTAATTTACTCTTTCTTTCTAGATAAACTTGTATAATCCTCGCCTATAAGTATAGCTATTGCAGTTGGTATATCTTAGCTGGTGGCTCCCTATGTAACTTAAAATTTTTGATTACAAGGGTTTATAGTTTAGAACAGCTCTAACTAAGTCCGAATTTCATAACCCCCCCTCCCCTAAAGTCGTCCAATCAAAATTTTGAGATAGCCCTTTTTTCAGAGTAGGCTAGTTAAAAGGTCGTATTTTTGTTTTTGATTTTAGGGTGGAATTTTGTATAGGAGGGGTTTTCAACGGGAAGGAAATTTTGTGGGGTTATTTCCAGCAAAAATATTACTGCAGAACGAGGGAAATTCCCGTCATTATTTGAAAAATGGGCACAAATTAAATAAAAAAATCAACAGGAAGTAAGGAGACACATTGAAATTTAAGACGAACAGAAATTATTCCATACATGAGGGGAGTTGCCCCCCCCCCGAAATAAAATAAAAATGTCATGGCAGTGTCACTAACATCTGGTGTATCAAAGATTTTCTGGCATCATTTGACAAACGTTCAGAAATAATAAAACTCAAAACAAACAAAAATTATTCCTTGTACAGAAGAGGCTGTCCCCTCTTTAATACTCCACTCTTTACGCTAAAGCTTGATTTCTTGCCAAAACTCTTTAAAAACAACTCCTGAAACATAAGGACCATTTAACTAGAATAAGAGGCTGTTTAAAGTAATAAAACACTTTAGTGTAAAGAGTGTGGTATTGAGGAAAAGTTTTAGATAAACAAGCATTAGGGAGAATAGCCCACATTAACCTATCATTACCTAAGTTAAACAAACACTTTTTTTCACGTTTTTTTTTAAATTAAAAACAGTCCAAGATTAATTTCAAATAAAATTAAGTTTTTACTAAGGACGTAAAGAGCCAAATTGAAACTTAAAATGTTCTTTTGTCTTTTTAAGATAGCTAATTAATTTGGCCTCAAAGATAAAGTCTTGTGAAAACTAAAAAAGAGTTACAAGCGCAGTCATCATAATAACAGCAGCATGTATTTTGCACAACTTTTGTCTTCTGAATAGGCAAATCTTTATGAATACAATAGTTACAACAAAATGTCTACTTTAGCTAACTGAGAGCAGAGCTCGATGTAATAGCTTAATATATTGAACATAAAGATAAAATTAACAAAGTAATACATCTTCAGACATTTATAACAACAGATCAAGAAAACAAGGAGCAAAAGGTAAAAAAGGAAGACAAAAGAACAACAACAAAAAAAGAGTAGATCCCAGCCCATCACAAGTATAAACCAAACTAAGATTAAAAATGAACCTAGCATTTGCAAGTCCCCACATCTCGACTAAGAATAATCATCAAAACAATTTGTTTTATTGATAAACAATTCTTAAGAGTTACTTTGGCCAGGTACCATCATCAACATTTAATGGTGATGATTTTGACAGTTCGTTTGGTTATACTGAAGATGGATTAAGCAGGAACTTTGAATGGTGTCAACAGTGCAGACAACATCGCAATACATCAGGGTTTAATTAACCTATTTTGATTTGGCTTGTGTTGAAAATTATTTATCAATAAAGATTTGTTTTTGATTGTTCATACTTTTCTAAATCCATTTTTAGTTTTATAGCAATAGTTGAGAATGAATCATAGTAGCATGGGAAAGATGCCTAGACTTCAAAACCATTTTCCAAAAAAGCAGCCTTCTTCTTTGGTTAATCTGGCATATCACAAGCTAATCTACAAAAAGAAGAAACAAAGACCAACTATGAGTTTATAGACTTCTTAATTACAATTATTATTTAGGAAAAAAATAATGAGCATAAACAGAATGTTCACTTGACCTGCTAAAGGGAAGAATATTTATTTTGCTCAGGCTCTTATAAAGCTTTGTCTGTTATTGAGTTCTTTGGCCACTCTGGATTTCATTTTCTTCTTCTCTTTTTTAATTCTTCCATATCCTCAGTTTGTCTTTTTTAGATACTTTGGCAACTTTTCATCTAGGCTTCTAACCACTTTTTTCAGTAATTAATTACTTGATGGGTCCACAAGTTTAACACCCAAAATTTTATTTTCTGCTTTCTGATGTGGATGGTGATGGGGTATCTTGATTTGATGCTTCAGAATCCCAGGAATCATCTGTAATTTTGTGGCAGGATGTCCTTTAACAAATGTTTATAATATAAGTTCAGGTTTTATACTTCCTATGGGCCTATGTTTTAGGATTTCATACATATTGTCAAAGTAAGATGCCTTTTTTTACAGCAATTCACCTTTCTCATTTGAATTTTCAACAATTCTTTACATTTTGACACATATTTTTCCAATGGATTGCAGCAGCTTGCAGCTTTTTGTTGTCCAAAAAGGCTTGGGTGTACTGTTTTTTGTTGTTTTTTTTTTCATTTTGTCTGAAACATACTGAAATTTAACACTTTTTTTTCTTCTATTACCTTATGTACCTCATCCAATTTGATCATACTAATCAGCACTGATCTCACCCTGTCTTCATAATTTTTGCAGTCTCAGTTCTTTTATTTTCGTAAAACTACTCATTAGTAATGTGTCCTTCTTGGGTTTCATTTCCTCTGGAAGATCTTCTTTTCCATTTCCACCTTTGTCAGGGACTTGGTTCTTACTTCCATCTGCTATGATGTCAGAAGCTTTGTCTCAAGTCATAATGATAGGTGGTGGTTGAACTTCAGATTGAATCAAATACCAAGTGCCATGAACATCTGCAAAAATATACTATGTGTCATAAGAGAAAGAGAAGTACCCAAGAGTTCAAAACAAAAGTTATGATATAATGCTATCTATGATAATATTACTCAGTATCACATAATCTTACCAATAATGTTACATAATTAACTTTCATTCCCTTCTGTAGCCTATACAGTACCATTTTTAAATATTTTTAGCAATATTTGAATCTCATGTTCAATCTTACTCAGAATGAAGAGAAACTGACGCTAACCAATAATGGTAGTTTTCCATCCTTGTTTATTTTTCAAGAATAAATTCCATTGGGATAAATAAAAAGCTACACACCTGTGTTACTAGTTTCTAAGCTAAGTGGAACGAATTTTAAAAAAAGGATTATAGTAAGTCACTAAACTAAAATGAATGAGTCCATGCTTAGCCTATCTTAGATCAATCTCACTGACTCTTGAAGTTGTTACACTTAGATGTGACATCATTGTATGCAATAACCAGCAATTCAATAGTACTGGTTGCAATGACTTGTTGATAGTTAAGATTATTAGGTTCCATTGATTATAGTTCAATCAAAATGATCTTTTTGATAAAAATTAATGCAATTAACTATAATGACAATTATGACTACTTCAAATAAGCGCTGTGAAACTCATTGAGCCCCATCAATTTGGACAAAAATTCAGAAATAAGGACTAGCACTGCTACTATATGCATTGACTTTTAAATGTTAATTAAAAGTGACACTCTTATACAAAGTATGTTTTCTTTGCTCATAATTCAGAAGAAACAGCAAATAATACTACTTTAGAAGAATACTTTTCCCACCTGCTAAGTAGGAGACCAATACCCCTTAAAGATATACATTGATGGAGATTATCAGAGGCCCAGTTGATTAATAAAAAATGAAATAATCTTCTTTCTCTAATAAGCACCATTCTAAAACCTATCTGAATCTGTTCAGATTTAAATGGGGTAAACTTTCAGGCTTCCCCATGTCAGTTTTCAAATTCTACTGGTTTAATCAGCTCCTCCCCACATTGCAGACATTGGAAAGTCCGACACCTTAACATGTTTTTTTCTGTTAAATTGACTCTCGAGATTTTTTTATGAGTATCTCATATCATCTTCTATCAACCTTTTTTTTACAGCAGTTTCCCACATTATTCACTTTCTGATTTTCCCGTATACTGTGCTTGTAAACCATCACCAGGTCTCAAAGTTGGTGCAATCTGCTATGTTGGACTTACCCAGCTTTGAGGGAAGTGCAACATACCCTACTAGCTTTTTTCAACAATATGTCAATATGACTTCACCATCGTAAAGGGCATCGAGAAATCACTATAAGTCCATAAGCAAACAATTTTTATGTCAAACTGACTGGCATCAAAAGGCCAGGCCATACTTTTTTCTGCTGCTGTGGGGTAACTCCGATAGTGTTGGACTTACCTAACAGATAAACGTTACAAGTATCTTAGCTGAGGTGCATGAATCACTGAATGTAAATGATTGCTTGTATTTTAAAAAAGAAAAACATATCACACAAATTATGGTTGACTTCAGATAAAAAAAAAAGTGACTCATACATGGTGTAGCTTACATTTATGGGCATAAAACCCAGATCTACTGACACTTGCCAGTAACTGCCTTGTACGATACAATAACCTGACAGATTTGGTGTATTGCAAATGGTCTGGTTCCCACTAATATTACTGGTCCTGCAAAAATGTATTTGTCATCCAAAGTATCAATATCATCTATCTTTGTTCAATTGAAAGAGTAGGTGGCAAGGCTCAAGCAGTAAAGAAACTTGAGCTTAACTTTTCCCTCGTCAGGAAAGTCTAGAAGCCTTACTATGTACCAACCTTGTTTGTCATTCATGGCATTGTAGCTAACTGTATAGCACTCATTTAGCTTGGGAACAATCTTTTGCTTACTGGGTGTCTCCATGCCATCACTGTCACTTTCTTGAATAGTATCTTGAATACTCTGATCATCCTCATCAGAGCCAAGTTCAAGGCTGATGTCTGATTTGCTATCACTCAAATCTCTATTTGCTTTCCTCTTAGAAGAATTTTTTTTTCAATTTCACACCCTTCCCATCTGAACTTTTCTTCTTCTCTTTGCCTTTTGCTTTCAGATTTTCTTCCCTCTTTAGCACCTCTAGATGTTCTTCTGATGTTATCACTTCTGCCTCTCTTGCAATTTTCTTCCATTTTTCTATTCCTGAAACTGATGGTAGGTTGGGCTGCTTGATTGAGTCAAGAAGAATCTCTTCAAAAGTTTTTGATTGGTTGCCAAACAACTTCCTTGGACTAAAGGTAACAGAAAAGGTACCCATTTCAACTACGAGCTCAAAAGCTCGTAGTTGGATATGGGTCTTGGTCGGGTGGTGCCACCTAACAGTGGTCACTGCCTTGATCGGACAATTCATTGGATCGTTCGGGGTGCTCTTAACTCAGTGTCCTTGGTGGCCGATACGTTTACTTTGAACAAATTAGAGTGCTTAAAGCAGGTGTACCGCGCCTGAATATCACAGCATGGAATGATGGAATAGGACCTCGGTCTTATTATGTCGGTTTTCTGGACTTGAGGTAATGCCAGAGACAGACAGGGGCATTCGTACTGCGACGCTAGAGGTGAAATTCTTGGACTGTTGCAAGACGAACAACTGCAAAAGCATTTGCCAAGAATGTTTTCATTAATCAAGAATTTAAGTTAGAGGTTTGAAGGCGATCAGATACCGCCCTAGTTCTAACCATAAACGATGCCAATCAGCAATCCACAGAAGTTACTTGAATGACTCCACAGGCAGCTTCCAGGAAACGAAAGTGTTTGGGTTCAGTGTTGACGGTGGTTGAGACTTTAGATGTGCCTGCCTTTTCCTCTTGTTCCTTTTTCATTTGTGGATAGCATCTCAACTTGGTAGGTTCAAACTTGGTCTGGTCAATTACAGATGGGTTTACTCTCATTGGAACACTCAGATCGAAGATTACAGTTGCTTTGAACGACTTTTTGATCAGACTAGGAGTGATATAGGTATCCCATACCTTTGATAAGAGACATACAAAATCCTGCTTTGACAGAATGTCACCAGGGGGCTCCCTCAGCCATTTCACGAGATTCTGATCATAAGACACTTTCAATCCCTTGAAAACCACTTTATTGAGAGGTTGAAGCATGTGGGATGCATTTGGAGGTAGCTTGAGAAATGTCACATTATTTTTGTTTGCAAGTTTGACAAGACCAAGAGAAAGATGTGTGCCATGTCCACCTAAGATGAGGAGAGCCTATCCCTTTACATGAGGAAGAAATTGGAATTTAAACCAGTTCATAAAGAGATCAGACGTCATCCACCCTTTCTTGGTAGATGAGTAAGATGCACCAGGGTAAGCTCCATCTACAGGTATCCATGAGGTCCAGGTATTCTTTGCAGATAAAACTATTAGAGGCGGGAGTTTTTCTCCATTTGCACTGATACAAGCCAAGACAGTTGTATTTTCACGTTCATTACCACCTGTTCTACAAGTAGCTGATGAGCCTTTGGCTCTAGCAACTTTTGTGTTGCCAGGATCCCTGCAGAAAGATGTCTTGTCCAAATTGAACCAGCACTGGGGCTAGTCAAGAATATCCATCGCCGTGGCAGTTTCATGCAACAGCTCTTACAAACCATACATTATGAAGGGGTCAGATTGCTGCAAAAGTCTTTTGTTTTCTAATCTTTTAGGTTTCTTTAGTGAAATTTTGTTTCAGCACTTGAACCCAACTCAGCAGTCATGACCAAGTTGGTTGTACTTCAATCTTGTTTGAACTTTCTTCTTGATGAGATAGTCTTGAACTTGGTCAAGATATTCCTGCTTGCTGAGACCTATGCCCCACTTTTCAAGTATTCGGAGACCCTGAACCATATCCTTTTCTATTTCAGCGGGAATTTTTGGGCTCCTCCCTCCACCACAAACTGGTTTTTTGACTTGTGTCTTCTTCATAAGACGGTCATGCAAGGTAGTGCGCGGTATCTGAAACACTTTGGAAGCCTGTACCATAGTCATTCTCTTTGAAGATACGGTATCTCTGCTAGCGTGTTTTGTAGCTGAGTTGCATCATATGTTCCTCCAACCCTGCATTGTGTTTTCTTTACATAATTTCTAAGCATCTAGAAAAGACAAAGGAATTATGAATGAATGGGTGAATTTTTTCGAAGGGGAATTATGAATAAATTGATGAATTTATTTGAAAACCTGTCACAAGCAGGTGTGCAAAAAGTTTTAAACCTGCCAGTAGCAGAATTCCAAAAGCTATCAGCACTTTAGCAGCACAAACTGTTTTGGCAGCTTTTCTTTGAGCAAATTATTTGAAAATAACTACGTTTTCTAAAGAGTTAAAGAGGCTGAGTCACAAGTTCAAACCTTAAAGCGTAAAGGGATTAGGAGGTACAGTTGGGGGGCTGCCACCCCCCAAACCCCCACTTTTGCAGCCTCTTTTGTTAAGATTTTTATTTTGGGGGTGTACAGCCCCCCTCAACCCCCACTTTTTCCCTTGCATAGAAATGCTTTGCAACACAAACGAAGTCTGCTTGAATTTTTTTACCGTAAGAACATCCTATTGCATCTCTTTGATTCGAAACAGTACTGAGCCTGTTTGCTGGATTTTTTTACAGGAGATTTTTCCCTAACCAATGACAAGCTATAATGTGATGAACTTGGTACGACCAACTGATTGCACGCTAAAGGACTTGAGAGGCTGCAAAAGCGGGGGGTTTGGGGGGAGGGGGCGGCAGCCCCCCAACTGCACCTCCTTATCCCTGTACGTTTTAAGGTTCGAACTTGTGACTCAGCCTCTTTAACTCTTTGGAAAACGTAGTTTTTTTCAAATAATTTCTGCACGTTTGTGTACAGTTTATTACTTATTATTGCTTGACTAACTGTTAGCTGATCGTGCCAGGAGTTAAAGTTGGGGGAATGCCCCCCCCCAAACCCCCCGATTTTGAAGATTCTTGTGTTAAGGCTTTTAATTCCTGAAAACTTAAAACAAATGCACAGTAAGATTTTATTTTTTCAACTTTTCTTCGAGCATGTGAGTATACGGCATGTTATCAAAGTAGTGGAGACTTACCTGTAAATGAAAAAAAAAATTAAGCAACAACCCTAAAATGCTTTATTTTTATACTATTAAAACCTTTTTTAATTTTCATCAGACGAGATGTAAGGTTTTATCGACTTGCGTAATTAAAATTTCTTGACATTCATCAGTGAATGACGTAGTTCCAAGACAAATGCCGATGCAAGCTCTTGACAGCATTCGTCTAACATGGGCTCTTATGGGAAAAAACAAGGTTTTTCGTAAATGTAAATTCGGGGGATAATTTTTTTGGTCTGAAAATATCAAAAGGCCCTAACAGGTCGAATTCCGCTTCGAATCAGTCCTCATTCACCCGGATCTGTTGCCAACTGTGGCATGTAGGCGTGGCTAACAAAAAAAAAATTCTGATGAACATTAAGTGGCTACATTTGGTTTTTGGAAAACAGGGAAGGAGTGATCGGATTGAGCTGAAATTTTGAGGATAAGCTCCCAGGGCCTAGGAGAGCTTATCCTCTAAATTTCAGCCCAATCAGACAATGTTAAAGGGGGCTGTGGAGGGAGGGTCGAAACTTACGGCCCACTTTCCCCCATGAAGATAAAGTCGGAGGGGGGTTAAATTTTGCATGTTTCTTAGTTTGAGCTTAGGCTACAAAATGCGATCACCGCTGTCTCTCTACGATCGCTAGGACTGGAAATCGCTTAACATTGTGGTGTGTCGCCTCTTTAAAGAGGCACAAGTGTGCCTCCTTGAAAGTATTTCTATAGGTAAAATTTGTAGAAAAGTAACAAACGTAACTTAGTATAGCTTGCAGTTAGAAATATAAATAGTTTTCTGAATCATATTTAATCATATTAAAATACTGTATCATATTTACTCTAATACTGCTAATGGTGTATAGTATTTAAAGTCTTCAAGTATATTGTATATAGCTAGTTTATGGTTGTACACTCCAATGATATTCGTATTATAAAAATAATGCATACCCAACTGCATGCTTAGTACTCATTGATCACTATACTACAACTATAAAAAGGTCAGTATACTTTTACTAGCATAGGAAGAAAGGTCAGTAATTCAATGATCTATGTCTGGTTTTGATGTGTAGTAAATATTCAAGACATAAACTTTTGAAAGTAGTGAAAAAACATGTCAAGTCAAGTGAAAGTCATAGTTACTAGGGGTGGATTGTCATCAATGATGAATCACTAGGGGTGGCAACCCTGAAAGAAAGGGGATTTTTGGGGAACTGATTTTGAGAATGTTTATGAGAAGACAGATATTGGGGGAAATCCCCAAAATTTGGGGACAGTGGAAACAATGATATTTTTGAAAAAATCAGCCAACACATTTTACTAGGCCATGAAAACTGTCAAGTTGCACTGCTAATACGCTCCCCACCTTTTGCACGGCGGAGCACAACTTCTGTTTTGACAGCTTTTCTTTGAGTAAAAATAATTTTAATAGGTAAAAAGGCTATTTTCAAACAAAATATGCCAACAAATTTGATACCTGCCAAGTTGTATTTCTACTTTGCTACCCCACTTTTTGCATGGCAGGTCACAAGTAAAGGTTAAGACAGAAAAACAATGACAAGGGAGAAAGATAAATGAAAGCAGGCACAGAACTGCAATACATGAATGATCAACACAACACTACATTCCACTAAGTTAGTAGAGCCATCTAAAGATGGTTACTGGCTTCAACCCTTATTATCTAAAGCTTAGAATCTGTTCTACCATTTAAAATATTGATCTTTGGTGACATGGGGTAAGCTGACACCCATGCCAAACTTCTCCCATAGGGGGCAAGTCCAACATGTTGGACTTTCCTTAGATGGGCTTTTTTGGGGGCAAGACTGACACCCCTCTTATCTCTTCAACTAATAACATTAGCTTGTTTTAAAAAATCAGTAAGATGCTCCTGGTCTTCTAGTTTCTAAGAAATGAAAAAAGAATTCTCTATCTCTATTACTTTATAATCTGCATAAGTTAAAGTAAAGTCAGTTACCTGTGTTCCTAAAAAAAACACTGTCCAAAAAACTTCAAAACCTTCTGAACAGAAGGCATGCTAATTCTGTTGGAAGTTGATGGCACTGTTGCCTACTGCTACTAATATGGAAGAAAATATGAAAGCCTCCGACAGATACAATAGACCATAGACAAATCCATGGTTGGTGTCAGACTTACCCCACTGTTCGACTATCACTGATTCATCCTAGTTCACCATACCCATTTTCAGACAAAATCTGCCAACAAATTTGATACCTGCCAAGTAGCATTTCTACTTTGCTACCCCACTTTTTACAGGGCAGGTCACAAGTAAAGGTTAAGACTGAAAAACAATGACAAGGGAGAAAGATAAACGAAAGCAGGCACAGAACTGCAATACATGAATGATCAACACAACACTACATTCCACTAAGTTAAAAGAGCCATCTAAAGATGGTTACTGGCTTCAACCCTTATTATCTAAGGCTTAGAATCTGTTCTACCATTTTAAATATTGTTCTTTGCTGACATGGGGTAAGCTGACACCCATGCCCAACTTCTCCCATAAGGGGTAAGTCCAACAAGTTGGAATTCCCCAGATGAGCTTTTTTGGGGGTAAGACTGACACCCCTCTTATTTCTTCAACTAATAACATTAGCTTGTTTTAAAAAATCAGGAAGATGATCCCAGTCTTCTAGTTTCTAAGAAATGAAAAAAAAATTCTCCATCTCTCTTACTTTATAATCTGCATAAGTTAAAGACAAGTCAGTTACCTGTGTTCCTAAAAAAAAACACTGTCCAAAAAACTTCAAAACCTTCTGAACAGAAGGCATGCTAATTCTGTTGGAAGTTGATGGCACTGTTGCCTACTGCTACTAATATGGAAGAGAATATGAAAGCCTCCGACAGATACAATGGACCATAGACAAATTGAAGGTTGGTGTCAGACTTACCCCACTATTGGACTTTCACTGATTCATCCTAGTTCACCATACCCAGAGTATGCACTCAATTCTTTTTCCATGTGAGTTGTCAACTGTTGAAACAAAATATCTAAAGAAACAGTTACTGATGAATCCATTACTACTACTACTACTAACAACTCATTGCAGCACCAAGCCGCCTGAGGCCAACACAGCTACGCACGCTCTTCCTCCACCCCAATCTATTCAAAGCCTCCCTCTTTATACCCTCCCACGAAGTTCCCATTTCCTTTAAATCTTTCTTTATGATGTCCTCCCACCCCACACGGGGACAACCTGCTTTCCATTTAGCCCTAGATGGTTGGCTGAAAAGAACAATCTTTGGCAATCTGTCATTCTTCATCCGCACAACATGCCCTAACCACCTCAACCTTTCTTTCATTATAGACCTAGAAAGCGGTATTGAACCACATTTTTCGTATAGCCTACTGTTTGAAATACAGTCAATCAGCCGAGTACCCAGACCAATCCTTAAGCAATTTCTCTGGAAAACATCTAGCAAATCTTCATCTGCTTTTGGAGCGTCCATGCTTCAGAGCCATATTTGACCACTGTCATCACTGTAGCTTCTAAGATTCTAATCTTGGTTTGCAGACTTATCTTCCTATTCTTCCAGACTTTTTTTAACTGTGAAAAAACACCCTGAGCCTTGGCTATTCTATTTTTAACATCTTCGTTGCTCCCACCTTCTTTACTAATAATACTATCAAGGTAAGTGCAGCTACCCCCCTAATCAATCTTTTCATTACCCAACGTCACCTTTTCATCTTCACTTGTTCCTAGCCTTAGTGACTTAGTATTCCTTACATTAATTTTCCAACAAATACTAGCGCCCTGAACTTGCAAAACCTCTAAAACTTCATTCATTTTGCGCAGACTTTCATCTAGGATACTTAAATCATCAGCATAATCCAAGTCCAGGAGACTTTTTCCTCCCCATTTGATTCCGTGGTCTTCCACTGCCTTTCCTGTGCTTCTTAAAACAAAGTCCATCAAAATAATCCATGCAAAGGGGAATAGAACGCAACTCGGCTTAACTCCTGATTTAATACAACACCAGCTACTAACCTCATTTCCTACCTTGGCTGCAGCAGTGTTATTATTGACATAGCACTAATCACTTTAATGTATTTGTTTGGTATACCATACAAGGATAAAACCTTTACTAAAGCTCCTCTATCAACAGAATCAAACGCTTGCTCATAATCTATAAAACTGAGGACCAAAGGTGTTTGAAAACTTAGGCACTTCTCAATTATTAACCTAAGAGTGAAAATTTGGTCAACACATCCTCTACCTTTTCTAAAACCGCACTGCTCTTCTCTTAAAACTTTGTCTACGGCATCTCTCAGTCTAAAAAGGATCATATTACTAAGCAATTTGCTACCTACAGAGACCAGACTAATGCCTTGATAATTACCACACTCACTTATAATTACCCCGCAAATTTCTTTTGTTTTCATGCGATCTATCACTCAGATAATTCTTGTACAAGTCCTTTCTCCTTTCTATTAAACTTAAAGCTTTTTCACTAATATTCTTAGCTGCAGTTCTAGCTTTCATCCCTAATGCACCTTCAGCAACTTCACAAATTATTTTTCTAAAATTATTCCATCCATCTTCCACATTATCAAATTTTAAACTCTCAAGTTTAGTATTCAACTGTTCCTGGAAAGTTTCTCCCAAATTCTCATCCTGGAGTCTACTAACATCATAACTTCCCGGGAGGTAATTACCCTTCCGATATTTCAGCTTTAAATTAACCCTTGACACTACTAGATGGTGATCTTTACTTTTAACATCAATAACAGCACTCCTATATACCCTAGTATCTTGTATTGATCCTGCCAGTCTTCGGTTTACTATAACATAATCAATAAGATTTGCTGTCTTACCATCACGTGAATACCATGTTAACTTATGAGCCATTTTATGACCAAACACCGTATTGGTTATAACTAGATTGTTATACCTACAAAATTGCAAAATTCTGTATCCATTACTGTTTTCTTTTCCTACTCCAAATTTACCTAAGCTGGGATACCATCTATCCTTATTTCTACCAACCTGGGCGTTAAAATCTCCCAGTAATAACATCATATTTCTACCTGGAACCTTGTCTACCTGGACACTGAGTGGTCCTCCAGAGAGTGTAAATTCAACTGGGGTCACTGAACTACTTTGAAAAAACTCAAGCTCCAATTTAAGGTATGGTGTTTAAGGTTAGAAAACATATAATTTGAATGCATATTAGATCTACTCTTTTTTTGTCAGCTGCTAAACTATGGTATATATAACAAAATACAGAGAATGAAAAAAAAAATGAAAACTGAATTTTTCTCTTCTCTTGGCCATTTAAAAACTATGATAGTGTATGATAGGTTATGTGGGAGGATTTTTCCATGGAGGAAGGGAGTTTTCTATGAATGGGCACCAGACTTCCCAGCATTATTTAAAAAACAATCAGAAATTAAATTTTAAAAAAAACAAGTTTTTTCAACTAAAAGTAAGGAGCAACATTAAAATTTAAAACAAACATAAATTATTAAGTGTATGAGAGGGTTTTCCCCCTTTTCAATACCTTGCTCTTTATGCTAAAGTTTTTTAGTACTTTCAAAAGAGCTATTTATTCTAATTAAATGTCATTTGTGATTCAGAGGTCATTCTTAAAGTGTTGGAACAAAATTTGAACTTTAGCATAAAGCACAAAGTAATGACTAGGGAGCAAACCCCCTCATACACTTAATAATTTATGTTTGTTTTAAGTTTTAATGTTGCTCCTCACTGTCAGTTGAAAAAAACTTGTTTTTTCTTAATTAATATACAAATAGAATATATATATATATATATATATATATATATATATATATATATATATATATATATATATATATATATTTGACCATTAGGGAGGGGTCAAAATTATGTGATGTGCTGTTATCAATGATAGGCTATATCCACACATTTTAGGATCTTTTATAGTAGGCTAGTTTCAGAAACTAATAATGTTTCCTTCTGGAGAGGTCAACAACAAAAAAAGAAAGAATAAATGATGCTAATGTCAAACTGTTAATAATTGGCTATGTATCTTTACAAGTATGATATAAAATACAATAAGAAAAGGAAAGCCATTATAACAAGGAATGTGATTAAAATAAAGTCTTGGAGGATTAGTCTGTGCTTAGCTAATGAGTGGTCAAGGACACTATTATAAATAGCCATCAACTTGTGAAGGTTAGGCTAATTAGAGCTGGTAGGCTATTATTAGGGTATAAACAGAGATAGCTAAGAGGTTCTTATCCTTGACACAATCCTCTGTGAATATGGCTTCAAGCAGTTTGTGTTCAATCATTCAAAACTCAGATTTTACAGTATTTAGCATTAATACTAGCTTATATAATTGCAAAACCCTCAGAAGCTAGGATAGTGAAGACAATAATCTCAGTGAACTGACATAGGTAAATATTTACCAAATCATATTATTGAGTTACAACTAAAGTGAATATACCACTTGTTGCCTTTTTTTATGCTCTTTACAAATATAATAATCATTTTTGTTGGAAATGAATTTTAGCCCCACCCAAATATATACCCATTCAGGGTATATATTTCCACATTAGGGGGGTGGGGGTAATTTTATTTCTGATGTAAATGAGAGGTAAGTTTAAACTTTCCCCCTACCTTCCTAATGTGCAAGTATATACCCTGAATTAGTATATACAGGGGTGGGGGCTAAAATTCAGGTAAATATTTACCAAATCATATTATTGAGTTACAACTAAAGTGAATATACCAGTTGATGCCTTTGTTATGCTCTTTACAAATATAATAATCATTTTTTTCAGAAATAAATTTTAACCCCCACCCCGATATACCAATTGAGGGTATATATTTGCACATTATGGAGGTGGGGGTAAGGTAAATTTTTACCAAATCATATTATTGATTTACAAATAAAGTGAATATACCACTTGATGCCTTTTTTTATGCTCTTTCCAAACATAATAATCATTTTTTTTGGAAATGAATTTTTCCACCAACCCTATATATAACAATTCAGGGTATACATTTGCACATTAGGGGGGGGGGGTGGAATTTTACAAATAAAGTGAATATACCACTCTATGCCTTTTTTTATACTCTTTCCAAATATAATAATCATTTTTGTCAGAAATGAATTTTACCCCCACCCCTATAGCCTATATACCAATTCAGGGTATACATTGGTCAATATCTACGAAATCATATTAGCCTATTGAGTTAGGAATAAAGTGAATACACCATTTGATGCCTTTTTTTATGCTTATTACGATTATAATAAGCATTTCTATCGGAAATGAATTTCAGCCCCCCCCCCCCTGTATAGACTAAACCTAACCTAACCCTGAATTGGCCTATATAAGGGGGAAACTGAAACTCATTTCTGATAGATATGCTTATTATATTCGTAATCAGCATAAAAAAAGGCATCAAATGGTGTATTCACTTTTGTCCTAACTCAATAATATGATTTTGTAGATATTGACCACCAATTCAGGGTATACATTTGCACATTAGGGGGGTGGGGTGGAGGCAAATTTTATTTGTGATGTAAATGGGAGGTAAGTTTAAACTTTACCCCCACCCCCCTAATGTGCAAATATAAACCCCAAATTGGTATATAGGGGTAGGGGTAAAATTCATTTCCAACAAAAATTGTTATTATATTTGAAAAGAGCATAAAAAAAGGCATCAAGTGGTATATTCACTTTATTTGCAAGTCAATAATATGATTTGGTAAAAATTTTACCAGGGGTAATTTTATTTCTGATGTAGCCTAAATGAGAGGTAGGCCTAAGTTTAAACTTTCCCCCACCCCTAATGAGCAAATATATACCGTGAATTGGTATATATAGGGGTGGGGGCTAAAATTCATTTCCGACAAAAATAATTATTATATTCGCATAGAGAATAAAAAAAAGGCATCCAGTGGTAGCCTATATTCACTTTAGCCTAGGCCTAGTCATAACTCAATAATATGATTTGGTAAATATTTACCTAAGGCTTTAGTTGGTTTACTGACCAAGAAAGGCATGGTTTTTCTACATCTTTCCATTAAAAAAACATTACCGGAATAACGCCTCATAGTTCATGTCCATCATTTTTTTCTATCTAATTTCTGCTTCTCACAATCTTCTTCAGTTCTTGCTCAATGGCAGTGTTGCCAACCGATGAAAAAACATCTTTAAGTTAGCACATGAATCAATAGATTATTCAATAGAAATCCCCAGAATTATAATACTCTTTATCATTGTAATTATTAATTGATTAGTTTCTTTATCATGTTCTACACAGGCGCACCTACAGGAACGGGATGAAATTACCTCCCCCCCCTAGATGTGGAAAAATACTTTTATATTGATGTTTTGATTTTTCTCAAGCGAAAATTACCCTTGAAATTTTGAAAAATGCCTTTTTGAATGTTTATGCAGAGAATATATCAAAATCCTTGCTTCCTCCCTGTATTTTCTGGAATTGGTGCTTATGGCTTATAGCCTGATCACTAAAACTTGGTTATCGATGACCTTATTGAAATGTTTACTTTTTCTTTTTAATTTTTTTCCTGTCAATTCAAAACCTATTTTTACAGGACTGTAAAAAAAAATTTTTAATCTAGTTGAGTTGAAATAAATACTAGCGACACGGACACTAGCGACAATTTTGAAAATTGCCTTTTTTATTTTCATGGAAAAAATCTATCCTACCTTCACAAATTTTGTTAAGCATCTGTATTGTTTCTTTAATAAAAACAAAGGAACTCGTTAATTATACAGAACACACCCAAGAGGTAAATTTATGCTAGTCCTAATGAAATATGCCAAAATATGATGAAAATATAAAACTTTAGTTTTATTATAATTATAATTTATGTTATATTATGTTATAATAATAAATCTTGTGCTATATAGTTGCACATTAGGGGGGAATGGAAATAAAGTAATCTAGTATAACTTAACCTAACCTTACCCCCCCCCCTCCTAATTTTCAAATATATAGTCCAAGTTATACAAGTCAAATGCATTCTGTCACCCGTTATTTATCTTTATGGCTGTGAAACTGTATTCATACATAGTACGTTATCCTTACTATCCATAGCAAATTTTCCTAAGACTACTTTCATCCCCAGACCTATCCTCAGGTTCTGCGTGGGGCATGTTATATCTAAAGGTATAGTTTTGGAACTTTTCAACTATGCTAAACAAAATTGCTATCTCAAACTTTTGATTGAAACATTTTTGGGGAAAAGAGGGAGATGGGGGGGGGCTAGTAGCCGTCCAATTTTTTTGGTTTAAAAAGGAAACAAGAAATTTTAATTTCCGTTCAAATGAGCCCTCTCATTGGGAGATAGGGGGGGGGGCTAGTAACCGTCTAATTTGTTTTTGGTTTAAAAAGGAAACAAGAAATTTTATTTCCGTTCAAAGGGCCCTTTTCTGATTTTCTAGCCGTTGGTTC
>NW_028297432.1:2948522-3042397 GCF_049724085.1 Artemia sp. Qi Xiang Cuo
AAAAAAGGTAAAGGATGCGGCACTAGACCCTTAAGGTCCAAACCGGCGGTGCTGATCTCCATTTCGTGGCCCTTCAGCCAGGAAGTGCACTGGGGGGGTGGGGGCCAGCCAACCTATGATTTCGCACACCCTTCCTGCTTAGCTTCCCCAGATTTCTCCAGGTACCCATTCAGAGCTGGTTTGACTCTGGCTGAGCTTACAGGGTCATACCACTGACCCGCGTCCCAAACCAAGAAACTGACCACACCAGAGATCGAACCCGACTTCTCGGAGTCTCAGCCCAGCGCGAGTCCACTTAGCCAGAACGGCTCATTTCAGATGGGGGGGTATTGCATGTGTCCACTTCCTTTAAAAAAAAAAAATGCATTTTGGGTTTTGAAAATAATTCAGTTTATGTTAGGCATTTAAAGTAGTGTAAAACATTTTTTTTTTAAATAGAGCTAAGCACTTTTTAAAAAACATAACAAAAAATTTTAAATGAACTTGTAAAAAAACACACCTTAATTGCATAGTGGCGTTTATTTTTTTAAAAAACACCCCATAAAAAAAAAAAGCCGCCGTAAGCTTCAACCTATACGAGAATTATTTAGAGGTTTCAGCTTCTATCAACAATAGGCTTCTAGGTATAAATGTAACCTTAGTTATAGTGTAAGGAAAAAATTTCTTCCTTAGCTTAATGACAAGACAATTTCTTTTCTTATTATAATACTGAGAAAATTTTTACTCACCAAAAATTGCTTTGAATTATCCATTTTCTATGTAAATTCTTACAAAAAATGTCAATTGTTTTATGTTCAATAAGCTACCCAAAACTGTCGAGGAGTCTAATTTGAAACTTTTATATATACAAAAAATAATTGGCAACTAAAAATATAAGCCTGTATTTCCGACACGGATCTAACCTAAAAAAAAAACAACTTGTAAATAATTATATATAAATTAAGTTAATTGTGTCAGAAAAAAATTGAGTCAGAATAGATTATACCAAACCTGTCTGCTACGGGAGCGTACGCAAATTATATACCTTCAAGCAAATTCCATATGATATTTCAAATTACTATAGCTTCTATAGAAATGGTACCTCTTTGCAAATGACCCTGGTAACCCAATTACCTGAAAACTTACACACATATCTATGCCTTCAGGCGTAAGTTTGCATTTAGGTTTTCAAGTGCCTATGGCCTTACTACTTGCAATCTAGTAAATTTTTCATCTCCGATTTAGTAAATTCTTCCAGGTCAGGGTGGCAATCCTGGGTCCGGTATTGCAGTACTTCCGTGATCAACGCACCTGTGTTACCACAGTCACAGGTTTCCTGTGAAACTTTAGAGGATTTTTTTATGGTCACAGGTTCAGAGGTTTGTGTACCACAATGGTAGATAGTCCCATGTTTTTGTGCTAAAGGCTCCTAATATGACATAATAGTCTGATAAAAAGTTGAATTTCGTAAAGCTTCCGAAGCTTACTTTCAAATTTTCATTAATACAAAAAAACAGGTTAGACAGGCTTTGTATGAAAACATCTATGCGTATATACGTCAGACTTTAGACTCTTTCCAACATGAAATCAATACTTGGCATTTGGCAATATCTTGCTCTTTTGATCATTTTGACTTAGATTCACTTATTTTAGATAAAAGTCAGTCAATGAGGAATGATTTGAATTTTTTTAAATGTGAGTCTCTGTTTTATTTGTTTTCTATGCAGCATTGAAATAGGAATAAAAGCAGTTTTGTTTCATAGAGAAATGACTGATATTGGTAAAACTGTAGATTTGCGGCTCCCCAGAAGGAAAAAGTAAAGGAGTAGAGTAGCATTTTTAAATTATCTGTTTTATGTTTAAATTTCCTTTGGTTAAATTTTCGTTAAATCTTGGTTAAATTTTTGGCTGGGGAATTGGCCATTTTGATCAAATTTTTCTCTTCAATTAGGCTTTTTTGCTTATATTTGAGTCTGGAGGTAGTGCTGTAAATATTTTTACAGCACTCTTTACACTAAAATTTTTAAGTACTTATAAAAAGGCTTCTTATTGTTTTAATTAAACGAACCTCGTGTTTCAAGAGTCGTTCTGAAAGAATTGGGAGTACTGTTGTATTATCTGTAACACACGCGCGATATTGTATAGTGAACATGACAAAAGAAACTAGTCAAGCAAGTTTCTTTCATCGTACAATTTCTGTGCCGAACATTGCAAACAGTGGTTTGAACTTTAGTTTTAGGGGGTTGAAGGGGCAAAAAAGGAACCTAGGTTAGGTCAGGTTACATATTTAATATATGCTAAACTTTACCCCCACCCCTTGATGTGCAAATATCTAGCCGAAATTTGTTTCTAAACTATTATATTTTTATCTTATTTTGTTTCATTTTATTGGCATTAACAAAACTTCACTTCTCGTGTGTGTTACAAATCATACAACAGTACTGAATTGGGATGAAATTCAAACTTTAGCGTAAACAGTGAGGTGCTGAGGAGGGGACGACCCCCTCCACATACGTAATAATTTCTGTTCGTTTTGAATTTTAATGTTGCTCCTTACTTTCAGTTGAACAAAAATGTTTTCTTATTTAATTTCTAATCGTTTTTTATGTAATGCCAGGATATTTGGCTCCACCTGCACGGAAAAATCCTTCTCCCAACGGATATATCCACTAAACAATTCAATCCTGGTGAAAATATACCCCGAACAATTACCATTAACATCTAATCGCGTAAAATTGAGTCTATAAAGAGAAAGCAAGACATCTGAAGAATTTCATATGGTAGTTCTGGCAAATTCCCCAAGTGTAAAATTTCCCCTGAAAAATTTACTAGTACTATTCTAATATCTGTACAGCACGCGAGGCGTTCACTTGACAAAAGCAAAGATCTGACGCTATCTAATGCTGTATAAACAAGTATTCAGGGGTATTTCAATTTGGGAACTATATTTTAACTTTAGTTTTTTGGGTTTTAGGGGGAAAAGCTTAGGTTAGGTTAGGTTAGGTATTAAATATATGCTATGCTTTACCCCACCTCTCCCCCCCCTAATTTGCAAATATATAGCCCAATTTTGTTCATAAACTATTATATTTTCATCATATTTTGTTCTGCTTCATTAGCATTAACCAAACTTCACTTCTCCCGTGTAGTAAAGATATTAGAGCAGTACCAATTCACCTCCCGGAAACTTCCCTCCGCATGAAAAATTCTCCTTGTGGAAAATCCTCTACAGTGAACTCAAAATTTGGTACTTAGGTGTTAGCCTGGCAATACTCAAAAAATGAAGTTAAGTTAATCCTAATCGAATATCCTAAAACATGATGAAAATATAATACTTTAGTAACAAAATAACGGAAACTACAACAAAGAAAAATGAAAGGGGGCAGCCCAGACCAGAATGCATTATGTTAAATACCTAACCCAATCAAAATTCCATCTCTATATATTAAATATTTAATAAAAACAGCTTCAACGTAGTTTATAGTAGAAGTGACCCTATAACTCCGAACAGGACCACGTGGTCCTGTCGGCATTTTTAATGCTGACGGGGCACCAAATATGGGCATGGAATCCCTAGGGAGAATGATTGCGTAATCGGTCAATGACCTCTTTTTCCAAGGTCGATTTATTTGATGTTTCTATGTGTACAAATTAATTTCCCTTTCTTGACAGATCAATCAACCAATGACATCATCTGTCAGACTTTAAAAATTTTCGCAGAGAAACGATTCTCCAGGAATAGATCCATGTCATTAATGTCATTGCCTCTGAAACAACTCTTTTGGTCAAACTCCAAAGGATATTAATAACCAAAGGCCATGGAAACAATTCTCCAAGAAACATCTTATCATTGAATTGCTATAGCGCCGGAAACAGGTTTCTTATTAATTTGAAATGCATTAGCGCAGAAATGTCAAAAACAAAGAGAACACACTGAATTAAGTTTAGGGATTATTTGGGCTAAACTGTTTTAGACAGGTTATGGATCTATTTCGGCAAAACAGTTAGAGACATTTTAAAAGATGATTTTTGAAGAGATTTTAGAAGAGAATTTAATGGTGAAACTCTGTGGTCGTTATAATACACAAGTTTCATTTGAACAGTGTTGTGAGGTCCTCTAACCCAACCCCAAAGGGTTCCAATCCTCCTACCCAAACCCCGAAGGAAGCCCCCGGTCCTCAAAGGCCCCCCAAGCTCCCAAAGGGCCACCGGCGCCCCCAAAGGCCCACCCAGACCCCCAAAGGCCATCCCCGGGCCCCCCAAAGGCCCATCGAGCTCCCAAAGGACCAACGGGGTCCCAAAGGCCCTCCACCGGTCCCCAAATGTCCCCCAGGCCTCCAACTGCCCCCCGGACCCCCAAAGGCCCTCCCTGTGTCCCCAAAGGCCCACCCCCGGCCCCCAAAGGTCCCCCGGACCCGAGAAGCGCCGCCGGGATGCGCCGCGGGCCAGGACAGGGCCACAGGATGTTCCGCAGGGCTGCGCCGCGGGGCGGGAAAGTGCCACAGGGCGTGCGCCGCAGGGAGGCACCACAAGAAAGCACCGCAGGATGCGCCGCAGGGATGCGCCGCAAAAAAAGTAAACTCAAAAGTAAAAATTTCGAAATGTTATCCCCCAAACGACCTCCTCAGACCCCCAAAGGCCCTCCCCGGTCCCCAAAGGTCTCCCCGAGCTCCCAAAGGACCACCGACCCTCAAGGAACCCACAGACCCTCAAAGGCTCTCCCCGAGCACCCGTCTTTCGTTGATGTGTATTGTCTGAAACCTATGATTTGGGATGTGTAGTTTGATACTTCAGGCTTTTCTGAGCTAAGGTTTCCTAGTATTTCATAGGTGAATGCTGTCTGAAACCAATAGTTTGGTATGAGTAGTTTGCTTTTTCAGGCTTTTATGAGCTAGGTTTCTTAGCCTTTCGTGGGAGTGTGTTGACTGAAACTTATGATTTGTGATGTGTAGTTTGCGATTTTTGACTTTTCAGAGCTGGATTTCTTAGTCTTTCCTAGGTGTGTGGTGTCTGAAACCTGTGATTTGGGATGTGTAGTTTGCTATTTTCGACTTTTCTGATCTGGATTTCCTAGCCTTTCATAGGTATGCGTTGTCAGAAAATTATGATTTGTGAGGTATAGTTTGCTATTTCAAGCTTTTCTGAGCTAAGGTTTTCTAGTATTTCGTAGGTGAATGTTGTCTGAAACCAATAGTTTGGGATGAGTAGTTTGCTATTTTTGACTTTTCTGAGCTAGGTTTCTTAGTCTTTCCTTGGTGAGTGTTGACTGAAACCGAAGATTTGGGATATGTAGTTTGCTATTTTGGACTTTTCTGAGCTGGATTTCTTAGTCTTTCATAGGTGTGTGTTGTCTGAAACCTATGATTTGGGATGGGTGGATTGCTACTTTTGACTTTTCTGAGCTGGATTTCTTAGCCTTTCATATGTGTTTGTTGTCTGAAACCTATTGTTTGGGATGACTAGTTTGCTATTTTTGACTTTTCTGAGCTAGGTTTCTTAGCCGTTCATAGGTGAGTGTTGTCTGAAACCTATGATTTGGGATATGTAATTTGCTATTTCCAACTTTTCATAACCGGATTTCTTAGTGTTTCGTAGGTGTGTGGTGTCTGAAACCTATGATTTGGGATGTGTGGGTTGCTATTTTTTTTACTTTTCTGAGCTGTATTTCTTAGCCATTAGTAGGTGTGTTTTGACTGAAACCTATGATTTGGGATGGTTAATTTGCTATTTTTGACTTTTCTAAGTTTGTTTTCTTAGCCTTTCATAGGTGTGTCCTTTCAGAAAATTATGATTTGGGAGGTGTAGTTTGCTTTTTGGACTTTTCAGAGCTAGGATTCTGAGTCACTCATAGGTGTTTGTTGTCTGAAACTTCGAGTTTGGGATGAGTAGTTGGCTATTGCAGACTTTTCTGAGCTAAGGTTTCTTAGTATTTCATAGGTGAATGATGTCTGAAACTTATGATTTGGAATATGTAAATTTATATTTCGAGCTTTTCCGAGTTGGATTTCTTAGTCTTTTCATAGGTGTATGGTGGCTGAAACCTATGATTTGGGATGTAAAGTTTCCTATTTTTGACTTTTCTGAGTTAGGTTTCTTAGCCTTGCATAGGTATGTGCTGTCAGAACATTATGATATGGGATGTGTAGTTTGCTATTTCAGACTTTTTTGAGCTACAGTTTTCTAGTATTTAGTAGCTGAATGATGTCTGAAACCAATAGTTTGGGATGAGTAGTTTTATATTCTTTTCTTTTATTAGCTTGTTTAATTAGTATTTAGTATTTGCTTTATGACTGAAAACTATGATTTGTTATATTTATTTTTAGATTTGGTAGTTTTCTTAGATAGATTTATTAGTCTTTCATAGGTGTGTGTTGTCTGAAACCTATGATTAGGGATGGGTGGATTGCTACTTTTGACTTTTCTGAGCTGGATTTCTTAGCCTTTCTTAGGTGTTTGTTGTCTGAAACCTATAGTTTGGGATGACTAGTTTGATATTTTTGACTTTTCTGAGCTAGGTTTCTTAGCCGTTCATAGGTGAGTGTTGTCTGAAACCTACGATTTGGGATATGTAATTTGATATTTCTGACTTTTCATAACCGGATTTCTTAGTCTTTCGTAGGTGTGTGATGTCTGAAACCTATGATTTGGGGGTGTGTGGGTTGCTATTTTTTGACTTTTCTGAGCAGGATTTCATAGCCATTCGTAGGTGTGTGTTGACTGAAACCTATGATTTGGGATGGTTAATTTGCTATTTTTGACTTTTCTGAGCTAGATTTCTTAGTCTTTCATAGGTGTGTCCTTTCAGAAAATTATGATTTGGGAGGTATAGTTTGCTTTTTGGACTTTTCAGAGCTAGGATTCTTAGTCACTCATACGTGTTTGTTGTCTGAAACTTCGAGTTTGGGATGAGTAGTTGGCTATTTCAGACTTTTCTGAGCTAAGGTTTCTTAGTATTTCGTAGGTGAATGCTGTCTGAAACTTATGATTTGGGATATAGTATTTCGTAGGTGAATGCTGTCTGAAACTTATGATATGGGAGATGTAAATTACTATTTCGGGCTTTTCTGAGTTTTATTTCTTAGTCTTTCATATTTGTGTGATGTCTGAAAAAAATTATTTGTGTTTTTTATTTTTCTTTTTTATAAATTTCTGATATTGGTTTATTTTCATTTAATTGTTATTTTTTGTCAGATTATTATGTTTTTGGATTTGTAGTTTGATATTTCAGTCTTTTCTGAGCTAAGGTTTTATAGTATTTCGTAGGTGAATGTTGTCTGAAAGCAATTGGTTAGGATGAGGATTTTTAAATTTTGGACCTGTTGTTTTAAGGTTTCTGAGGCGATTGAAGCTGTGTGTTGTGTAATGAACAGGTTTTGGGATACCGGGGTTGCATTTTTTGACTGCTCGTACCAGCAGTTGTTAACCTTTCATTTGTGTCTGTTTTCTGAGACATGACATTGGATTAAATATTTTGCTACTTATGACTTTTCTGAGCTAGATTTCTTAGCCGTTCATAGGTATGTGTTGTCTGAAACTTATGATTTAGGATGTGTAGTTTGCTATTTGAACTTTTCAGAGCTATGATTTTTATTCCGTCATAGGCGTGTGTTGTCTGAAACTTCTAGTTTGGGATGAGTAGTTTCGCTATTTAAGGCTTTTCTGAGCTAAGGTTTCTTAGTCTTTCATAGGTGAATGATGTATGAAACCTATGATTTGGGGTATGTAAATTTCTATTTCGGTCTTTTCTGAGTGTGATTTCTTAGTCTTTCATAGGTGTGTGTTGTCTGAAACCTATGATTTGGGATGGGTGGATTGCTACTTTTGACTTTTCTGAGCTGAATTTCTTAGCCTTTCATAGTTGTTTGTTGACTGAAACCTATAGTTTGGGATGACTAGTATGCTATTTTTGACTTTTCTCAGATAGGTTTCTTAGCCGTTCATAGGTGAGTGATGTCTGAAACCTATGATTTGAGATATGTAAATTACTATTTCGGGCTTTTCTTAGCTATATTTCTTAGTCTTTCGTTAGTGTGTGTTGTCTGAAACCTATGATTTGTGATGGATGGATTGATACTTTTGACTTTTCTGAGCTGGATTTCTTAGCCTTTCATAGGTGTTTGTTGTCTGAAACCTATAGTTTGGGATGACTAGTTTGTTATTTTTGACTTTTCTGAGCTAGATTTCTTAGCCTTTCATAGGTGTGTCTTTTCAGAAAATTATGATTTGGGATATGTAAATTACTATTTTGAGCTTTTCTGAGTTGGATTTCTTAGTCTTTCATAGGTATGTGTTGTCTGAAACCTGTGATTTGGGGTATGTGGTTTGCTATTTTTTTACTTTTCCGAGATGGATTTCTTAGCCATTCATAGGTGAGTGTTGTCTGAAACTTATGATTTGGGATGGTTAATCTGCTATTTCCGGCTTTTATTAGCTAGGTTTCTTAGCCGTTCATAGGTGTGGGTTGTCAGAAAATTACGATTTGGGATGTGTAGTTTGCTATTTGAACTTTTCAGAGCTAGGATTCTTAGTCCATCATAGGTGTTTGTTGTCTGAAACCAATAGTTTGGGATGACTAGTTTGCTATTTCAGACTTTTCTGAGCTAGATTTCTTAGCCACTCATAGGAGTGTGGTGTCTGAAACTTAGGATTTGGGATATGTAAATTACGTTTTCGGGATTTTCTGAGTTGGACACTTCTAAATTATTCCACACACGAAAACTCACACACCCACACGCCAAAAATAACACACACAAAATCTTACAAACACACAAAATTACACAAACACACAAACAAAAAAAAACACACACAACCAAAAACTTACACACACACCCAAACAATTACAAGACCACAAAAAATTACATGTACACAAAAACTTACACACACACAAAAAATAAAACACTCGCACAAAAAATTACACACACACACACAAAAACTTACACACACACACTAAAACTTACGCACACACACACACACACACACACATACATACAAAAAACACACTTACACACACACACACACAAAAACTTACACCCACACTCAAAAACTTACACAGACACTCAAAAAATTACAAGCAAAAATAACCTGACATTTACAAAAAAAATTAAACAAAAACTAAAAAATACACACACTAAAACAATAGTACACACACACACAAAAACTTATTCCATTAATCTAAAACTTACGCACACACACACACACACACACACACATACATACAAAAAACTAAAACCAGAACTCGAAAAATAAAAAGAACAAAAAAACTTACATGCACACAAAAACTTACACACACTCACAAAATCTTACACGTACACACAAAAACTAACACACACACACGAAAACACACACACACACACTAACACAAACACACACACACACACACACAAACTTAAACACACACACAAGAACACTTACACACACACACACGAAAACTAACACACACACGCAAAACTTACACACACAAAAACTTACACACACACACACACACACAAAAACTTACACATGCACACGAAAACTTACATGCACACAAAACTTACACACACACACACACACACACACACAAACTCACACACACAAACACACACACACACACACACAAACACACTAAAACTAACTCACAAACTCAAAAACTAACACACACACAAAAACTTACACACACACACACACACACATTCACACAAAAACTTACACATGCACACGAAAACTTACATGCACACAAAAACTTACATGCACACAAAAACTTACACACACACACACAAACACACAAAAAAAACAAACACAAACACACGATAAATATAACACAAACACGCAAAAAATTACACACACAAAAACTAACAAACACACACACAAAAAACTAACACATCAGCAAAACAAAAACTCAAACACACACGCACAAAAAATAACACACACGCGCACACACACACACAACACATACAAGCACACAAAATAAAACACCCACACACACTCCAAAACAAAAACACACAAAAACTAACACACACACAAACACACACACACAAAAAATAACAAAAACAAAAAAACACAAATAACTACACACACACACACAAACACACACAAACTTAAAAAAACACACAAAAAAACTAACACACACAAAAACAAGCTTCCACAAACACAAACTTACACACACACACAAAAACTTACACCCACTTGCAAAAACTTATATGCACACAAAAACTTACACGCACACAAAAACTTACACACACACAAAAAAACTTACACATACACACAAAAACATACACAGACACAAAAACTTACACAAAAAAAAACAATAACACACACACACAAACACACAAACACAAACAAAGACTCATAAAAACAAACAAACACACACATGCACACAAAAAATTACATGCACAAAAAAAATTACACACACACACACACACACACACACACACACATGAAAACTTACACACACACACGTCAAAACTTACACACACAAAAGCTTAGACACACAAAAACTTACACACACACACACACAAAACTAAGACCCACACACAAAAACTTACAAGCACACAAAAACATACATGCACACACCAACTTACACACCAAAAAACAGACACACACTCACAAAAACTTACAAACACACATAAAAACTTACACACACACACACGAAAATTTACACACACACACGTGAAAACTTACACACACACTAAAACTTACACACACTTACCTTACCACAGTTACAGTCTCATAATTTGTAAAATATCATTTTGAATTTATCGCGTTAGTAGCAATATTTTGAATACATCAGTAGTGACTTGTGATGCTTTGTCTTTTCAAACTTACATTCTCCTATTTTTTCAAAGTTCTTTTTGAATATCTGTAATAACATGAAAGAGTTGAACAATTGGAGTCTTAGTCCACCAACCCCAATGGTGGAAATCCACTAGCTCAGTATTGGGGTCCCAGTCCACCAGCCCGAATGGTGGAAATCCAATAGCTCAGTATTGGAGTCTCAGTCCACCAGCCTGATCGGTGGAAATTCACTAGCTCAATATTGGGGTCTTTGTCCACCTGCATGAATGGTGGAAATCCTCTGTTTATGTTAGGTTAGGTTAAATTATCCTGAGGTCTCATGATAACTTAACCTAACCTTTTCCGGCGAGTATGGTTAGTTTAGGCTAGATTAAGTTAGGTTAGGTTAAGTTAGGTTAGGTTAGCCCATGTACGCTTCACTTTGTTTAGTTTAGGTTAGGTGAGAGACAGGCAAAAAGTTAGGTGTATGATTAGGTTAGGTTAGGTTAGATTAAGGTAGGTTAGGTTAAGTTAGGTTAGGCTAGGTTACCCTACGTCCGCGCGCGTACGTAGCCAAACCTAGCCTAACCTAACTTAACCTTACCTAACTTAATCCAACCTAACCTAATCATACACCTAACTTTTTGTCTGTCTCTCACCTAACCTAAGCTAACCTAAGTGAAGCGTACATGGGCTAACCTAACCTAACTTAACCTAAACTAACTTAATCTAGACTAACCTAACCATACTCGCCGGAAAAGGTTAGGTTAAGTTATGATGAGCGCTAATGATAAGTTAACCTAACCTAACTTAAACAGTGAATTTCCACCATTCAGACTGGTGGACTGAGACCCCAATATTGAGCTAGTGGATTTCCACCATTCAGGCTGGTGGACTAAGACCCCAATTCTGAGCTAGTGAACTTCCACCGTTCAGGCTGGTGGACTGGGACCCCAATACTGAGCTAGTGGATTTCCACCATTCGGGCTGGTGGACTAAGACCCCAATTTTCCAACTCTTGCATTTCTTTACATATATTCAAAATGAATTTTTAAAAATCAAGAGAATTTAACTGTGTGAAAACAAAACACAAAACGTAAATAGTGAAATATTCAAACTATTGTGTTTCACGAAAGAATTTCAAAATTAAATTCTAAAAATTAAGACACTGTAACTGTGGTAGTGTAAGTGTGTGTAAGTTTTTGTGTGTGTGTAAGTTTTGGTGTGTGTGTGTAATTTTTAGTGTGTGTGTTTGTAAGTTTTTTTGTGTGTGTGTAAGTTTTTGTGCGTGTGTGTTATTTTGAGTTTGCATGTCATTTTTTGTATGTTTGTGTGTGTGTGTTTGTGTTTTTGTGTCTCAGATTTTGTGTGTTCAAGTTTTTTAGTGTGTGTGTGTTAGTTTTCATGTGTGTGTGTGTGTGTGTGTGTGATTTTTTGTGTGATTTTAAGTTATCGTTTTGATGTGTAAGTGTGTGTGTGTGTATGTGTGTGTGTGTGTGTGTGTGTGTAATTGTGATTTTTTTTTTAAGTTTTTGTGTGTGTGTAAGTTTCTGTGTGTGTGTGTAAGTTTTTGTGTGTGTGTGTATTTTTTTTTTTTAATTATAGTTTTTTTGTGAATTTTAGTTTTTTAGTTTGGGTTTTATTTTTTTTTTTTGTGTGTATTTTTGTGTGTGTCTAATCTTTTTTGTGTGTTTGTAAGTTTTTTTGTGTGTTTGTAATTGTTTGTGTTTGTGTTTGTGTGTTTTTGTGTTTTTTGTGTGTGTGTGTGTGTGTTTATATGTGTGTGTGTGTGTGTGTGTAAGTTTTTGTGTGTGTGTAAGATTTGGAGTGTGTGTGTGAGTTTTCGTGTGTGTGTGTGTTAGTTTTGTGTGTGTGTGTGTGTGTGTGTGTTTGTAATTTTGGTGTCGTTTTCTTTTGTGTGTTTTTTTTTGTTCTTTTTTAAGTTTTTTTTTTGTGTGTGTGTGTGTGTGTGTGTGTGTAATGTTTTGTGTGTGTATTTTTTTTCATTTTTATTTAATTTTTCTTTTGTTTGTGAGATTTGTGTGTGTGTGTGTGTGTGTAAGTTTTTGTGTGCATGTAAGTTTTTGTGTGCATGTAAGTTTTCGTGTGCATGTGTAAGTTTTTGTGTGATTGTGTGTGTGTGTTTGTGTGTTTAAGTTTTTGTGTGTGTGTAAGTTTTTGAGTGTTTGTTTTATATTTAGTGTGTTTGTCTGTTTTTTTTTTATAGTTTTTTTTGTGTGTGTGTGTGTGTGTGTTATTTTTTTTGTGCATGTTAGTTTTTGTGTGCATGTTAGTGTTGGTGTGCTTGTGTTAGTTTTTGTGTGTGTGTGTGTGTGTGTAAGTTTTTGTGTGTGTAATTTTTTGCGTGTGTGTGTTTTTTTTCGTGTGTGTGTGTGTAATTTTTCGCTTGTGTGTAAGTTTTTTTGTGTGTGTGTGTGTGTAATTTTTCGGGTGTGTGTGTTAGTGTTCGTGAGTGTGTCTAAGTTTTTGTGTTTGCGTGTAAGATTTTGTGCGTGTGTGTTTTTTTTTGTGTGTGTGTTTAAGTGTGTGTGTGTGTGGTTATGTGTTAGTGTGGGTTTTAGTTTTTGTGTACTGGTTATGGTGTGTTGGCTTGTATGTGTGTGCGTTGTTGTTTATGTTTTTGCGGGCTTGTGTTTTAGTGTGTGTGTGTGTGTGTGTGTAAGTTTTTGTGTGTCTATTATTTTGTGTGTGTAATATTTTACGTGTTTTTTTTTAATATTTCGTTCGCGGTAACATATATAAGTGTCAATCTCAGAAAAGCAACATAACAAAATAGACATAACACAAATCCTAAGTTTCAGGCAACACACACCAATGAGTGTCTAAGAAATCTAGCTCAGAAAAGTCTGAAATAGCAAACTAGTCATCCCAAACTATTGGTTTCAGACAACAAACACCTATGATGGACTAAGAATCATATCTCTGAAAAGTTCAAAAAGCAAACTACACATCCCAAATCGTAATTTTCTGACAACATACACCTATGAAAGGCTATGAAACCTAGCTAATAAAAGCCGGAAATAGCAAATTAACCATCCCAAATCATAAGTTTAAGACAGCACTCACCTATGAACGGCTAAGAAATCCAGCTCGGAAAAGTAAAAAAATAGCAACCGACACATCCCAAATCATAGGTTTCAGACAACACATACCTATGAAAGACTAAGAAATCCAACTCAGAAAAGCCCGAAATAGTAATTTAAATATCCCAAATCATAATTTTCTGAAAGGACACACCTATGGAAGGCTAAGAAATCTAGGTCAGAAAAGTCAAAAATAGCAAACTAGTCATCCCAAACTATAGGTTTCAGACAACAAACACCTATGAAAGGCTAAGAAATCCAGCTCAGAAAAGTAAAAAGTAGCAATCCATCCATCACAAATCATAGGTTTCAGACAACACACACCAACGAAAGACTAAGAAATCTAGCTTAGAAAAGCCCGAAATAGTAATTTACATATCCCAAATCATAGGTTCATAGGCTCAGAAAAGCCTGAAATAGCGAAACTACTCATCCCAAACTAGAAGTTTCAGACAACAAACGCCTATGACGGACTAAGAATCATAGCTCTGAAAAGTTCAAATAGCAAACTACACATCCCAAATCATATGTTTCAGAGAAAACATACCTATGAATGGATAAGAAATCTAGCTCAGAAAAGACAAAAATAGCAAACCACTCATCCCAATCATAGGTTTCAGTCAACACACACCTATGAAAGGCTAATAAAACCAGCTCAGAAAAGTCAAAAATAGCAAACTACATATCCAAAATAATAGGTTTCAGTCAACACACACCAACGAAAGACTAAGAAACCTAGCTCAGAAAAGTCAAAATAGCAAACTACACACCCCAAACTATTGGTTTCAGACAACATTCACCTACGAAATACTAGAAAACCTTAGCTCTGAAAAGCCTGAAATAGCAAACTATACCTCCCATATTATACTGTTCTGACACCACATACCTATGAAAGACTAAGAAATCTAGTTCAGAAAAGACGAAAATAGCCCACTCCTTACCCCAAATCATCGGTTTCAGTCAACACACACCAACGAAAGACTAAGACATCCAACTCAGAACAGCCCGAAATAGTAATTTATATATCCCATATCATAAGTTTCAGACAGCATTCACCTACGAAATACTATATCCCAAATCATAAGTTTCAGACAGCATTCACCTACGAAATACTAAGAAACCTTAGCTCAGAAAAGTCTGAAATAGCCAACTACTCATCCCAAACTCGAAGTTTCAGACAACAAACACCTATGAGTGACTAAAAATCCTAGCTCTGAAAAGTCCAAAAAACAAACTATACCTCCCAAATCATAATTTTCTGAAAGGACACACCTATGAAAGACTAAGAAATCCAGCTCAGAAAAGTCAAAAATAGCAAATTAACCATCCCAAATCATAGGTTTCAGTCAACACACACCTACGAATGGCTATGAAATCCTGCTCAGAAAAGTCAAAAAATATCAACCCACACACCCCCAAATCATAGGTTTCAGACATCACACACCTACGAAAGACTAAGAAATCTGGTTATGAAAAGTCAGAAATAGCAAATTACATATCCCAAATCATAGGTTTCAGACAACACTCACCTATGAACGGCTAAGAAACCTAGCTCAGAAAAGTCAAAAATAGCAAACTAGTCATCCCAAACTATAGGTTTCAGACAACAAACTTTAGCTCAGAAAAGCCTGAAATAGCAAACTATACATCCCAAATCATAATGTTCTGACATCACATACCTATGAAAGGCTAAGAAACCTAACTCAGAAAACTCAAAAATAGCAAACTACACACCCCAAATCATAGGTTTCAGACACCATACACCTATGAAAAGACTAAGAAATCAAACTCGGAAAAGCTCAAAATAGTAATTTACATATCCCCAATCATAAGTTTCAGACAGTATTCACCTACGAAATACTAAGAAACCTTAGCTCAGAAAAGTCTGAAATAGCCAACTACTCATCCCAAACTCGAAGTTTCAGACAACAAACACCTATGAGTGACTAAGAATCCTAGCTCTGAAAAGTCCAAAAAGCAAACTACACCTCCCAAGTAATAATTTTCTGAAAGGACACACCTATGAAAGGCTAAGAAATCTAGCTCAGAAAAGTCAAAAATAGCAAATTAACCATCCCAAATCATAGGTTTCAGTCAACACACACCTACGAATGGCTAAGAATTCCAGCTCAGAAATGTCAAAAAAATAGCAACCCACACATCCCAAATCATAGCTTTCAGACACCACACACCTACGAAAGACTAAGAAATCCGGTTATGAAAAGTCGGAAATAGCAAATTACATATCCCAAATCATAGGTTTCAGACAACACTCACCTATGAACGGCTAAGAAACCTAGCTCAGAAAAGTCAAAAATATCAAACTACTCATCCCAAACTATAGGTTTCAGACAACACACACCTATGAAAGGCTAAGAAATCCAGCTCAGAAAAGTCAAAAGTAGCAATCCACCCATCACAAATCATAGGTTTCAGACAACACACACCTATGAAAAGACTAAGAAATCCAGCTCAGAAAAGTCAAAAATACCAAACTATATATCCCAAATCATCGGTTTCAGTCAACACACACCAACGAAAGACTAAGAAACCTAGCTCAGAAAAGACAAAAATAGCAAATTACTCATCCCAAACTATTTGTTTCAGACAACAATCACCTACGAAATACTAGAAAACCTTTGTTCAGAAAAGCCTGAAATAGCAAACTATACACCCCAAATCATAATTTTCTGACAACACATACATATTAAATGATAAGAAATCAATCTCAGAAAATTCAAAAATAGAAAACTACACATCCAAAATCATAGGTTTCATACAACACACAACTATGAAAGACTAATAAATCCAACTCAGAAAAGTCAAAAATAGCAAACTACATATCCCAAATCATAAGTTTCAGTCAACACACACCAACGAAAGGCTAAGAAACCTAGCTCATAAAAGCCTGAAATAGCAAACTACTCATCCCAAACTATTGGTTTCAGACAACATTCACCTATGAAATACTAGGAAACCTTAGCTCAGAAAAGCCTGAAGTAGCAAACTACACATCCCCAATCATAGGTTTCAGACAACACACCTCAACGAAAGACGGGTGCTCGGGGAGAGCCTTTGAGGGTGTGTGGGTCCCTGGCGGGCGGGGGGTACTTGGGGAGCTCGGGGGGACCTGTGGGGCCCGAGGGGGGGCCTTGGGGGGTCGGAGGAGGGCGTTTGGGGGATAACCTTTCGAAATTTTTACTTTTTAGTTTACTTTTTTTTTGCGGCGCATCCCTGTGGCACATCCTGCGGCGCTTTCCTGCGGTGCCTCCCTAGGGCGCATCCCCTGCGGTGCTGTCCTGACCCGCGGCGCATCCCTGCGGCACATCCTGCGGCGCTTTCCTGGCCCACGGCGCATCCTGGTAGCGCTTCTCTGGTCCAGGGGACCTTTGGAGGCTGGGGGCGGGCCTTTGGGGCACAGGGTGGGCCTTTGGGGGTCCGGGGGGGCAGTTGGAGGCCGGGGGGACATTTGGGGACCGGTGGTGGGCCTTTGGGACCCCGTTGGTCCTTTGGGAGCATGATGGGCGTTCGGGGGGCCGGGGGAGGGGCTTGGGGGGGGGGGGGGGGCCTTGGGGGGCGCCGGGGGCCCTTTGGGAGCGTGGGGGACCTTGGAGGACCGGGGGCTTCCTTCGGGGTTGGGGTAGGAGGATTGGAACCCTTTGGGGTTGGGTTAGAGGACCTCACAACACTGTTCGAATGAAACTTGTGTATTATAACGACCACAGAGTTTCACCATTAAATTCTCTTCTAAAATCTCTTCAAAAATCATCTTTTAAAATGTCTCTAGCTGTTTCGCCGAAATAGTTCCATAACCTGTCTAAAACAGTTTCGCCGAAATAATCCCTAAACGTTATTCAGCGTGTTCCCTTTGTTTTTGGCATCTCTGCGCTAATGCATTTCAAATTAATAAGAAACCTGATTCCCGCGCTATAACACGTCAATGCTAAGATGTTTCTTGGAGAATTGTGTCCCGTGCCTGGGTTTATTAATATCCTGAGGAGTTTAACCACAACAGGTGTGTCAGAGGCACTGACATGAATGACTTTGATATATTACTGGAGAGTCTTTGATCATCGATAATTTTAAAAGTATGACAGATGATGCCAGTGGTTGATTGATCTGTCAAGAAAGGGGAAATTAATTTGTACACATAGAAACATCAAATAAATCGACCTTGGAAAAAGAGGTCATTGACCGATTACGCAATCATTCTCCCTAGGGATTCCATGCCCATATTTGGTGCCCCGTCAGCATTGAAAATGCCGACAGGACCACGTGGTTCTGTTCGGAGTTATAGGGTCACTTCTACTGTTTATTTCAGTGAACATAAGCTAATTGTTCCTGTACACTGTATGACAAACCGGTTTTTAGCAGCAAAATTCTTAATTGTTGTCGGGCTAACACGTAAGTATCTAGAATTTTGATGGGAAGATTTTGAGAAAAAAGGGGCATGGGTTAGAGGGACTAGTTGCCCTCTAATCTCTTAGGTCACCTATAAAGTTCGCTAGAACTTTTATTTTATGTCGTTTGAGCCCTCTCCCGATATTCTAGGGCCACTGGGTCAGTACAATCATCCCGTCGATTGAGCCCTCTCCCGATATTCTAGGGCCACCGTGTCGGTACAATCATCCCTGAAAAAAAAACAACAAACAAAAACAAAAACTAACAAATAAACACGCATTTTTTATCCTTCTTCTGGCAAAAAAAAATTCCACATTTTTGCAGATAGGAGCTTGAAACCCGCACAGTAGGATTCTCTGATACGCTGAATCTGATGGGAAATATAAAACCTAACATGGGGTATGTATTTGGGCAAGGTTAGAAAGGTTAGGTTAAGTTGGGTAGGGAATATACTGTTTCCCATTATGGAATATACTGTTTAGGGAATATACTGTTCACCATTATGGCGAAAATGGAACATCAGAAATGGGAACGCTGTATATGTTGAATTAGGCCTGTTTATTCTTTTGATTGCTTTAATTTCGTAGTAAACGTTTCCGGTCCTTTTGATTTTTAGAAATTTATCATGGAAAGAGAAAGTTTCTTCAAAAGTATTTAAAATTTTCTCAAGATCAATTGCCAACTTAACTGAGGTTCCCACTTAAACCGTTGGAGTATGGTTATGTAGTGCTTTCAATGCTTCTTTACTACCAGTGAATTTTTGTATGAACAGTTCTTATATGAACAATAGGATAAATTAAAGACAGTGGAAACCAGAATAATAAAGAATTCAAAATTTTTCTTAATTATTATTAACTATTTTAATTTTGTTATTTTAATTACATTTATTTCAGGTACTTACGTGTTATAGCGACCACACTAAAGCTCTTGATCTGAGTAAAACCGGTCTCTCACTCTTTGCATTTGGAGATAACTAGCTTAGTCTCAGTGAGATAAACGGTGTGCGTATAACTAAACCACCGTTTAACTAAACCCCAAGCAACTAAGAAACATTCCCAGAAATCAAGAGAGATTCAGTATCAGTTTCGTATTTTTGATGTTTTTCAAAAATGTGTGTCCCCCACCAAAAAATAACACCCTCCAAAACAAAAGTCATGGATATAGCCCAGGTAATTTTATATAAAATACCACCTTCACCCTCCTAGAAACTCTTGTTTAAACCGAAGTGTTCATATTGAAAAAATATAAGTTCATATCGAATGGTGTTCATATCGGTTTTGCGGCCGGATCTTTCCATCGGGGAATTTTTCGTCGGGAAAGGTAATTTTCCATGGTTTCCCGACATTATTAAAAATCTACCAGAAATAAATAAAAAATAGCAAATAAAGTCAAAAGATGAAGTAATTATAATAATAATTATTCGGGGGGTGTACAAAACCTCCTACTGTCCCCAGGGCAAGGGCTGTAAGTTATGCAAGCTGTACATTGTTCATATTTAAGGTTTTCGTCGAAGGGATAATCATATAGACTTCAGACAGGCCTCATTCGATTGAAACTGAAAGTTCTAGCTCCATTTTCAAAAGTCAAGAGTAATCAGACGGTAGGCAACCCCCTTCCCACGCCTTTTAAAATGCTTTCGATTCAAATTTTGAGTTAGCCATTTTGTTCAAAATCATCCAAATGTCAAACAGCAATGGTTCCAGGTTTGAAACCCCCCTCCTCAGCCCTGGGGACAGGGCTGTCATTTGTACTAGAACAAACATTATCACCCGTCAATCCATGCCGCTCTAAAATTGACAAGCACTTTACTGAAAGCATGGAACAAAACAGTATAAAGAAAAATTTCCTATTAGTTACTAAGTATTGTTTTAAACTTATGTCGCAAAAACATTTGTTTTCTAATTATATCACGCTGTGCATGCAATAAATCTAGTTGTTAAAGGATAATTTGGCTTTTTTGCTTTTTTTTTGTTTCAGTAAAGCGCTAGGCAATTCTACAAAGGCATGGATCGAGGGGTAATAATTTTTGATCGTCTTAAGTTTCAACTTCACTCTTTATTTTCATCACAAAAACAATGTTTTTTTTTTCCTATTAATTCACAGAAAAGAAAAATCGGTGAAAAAGATTAGTTTGGAAGAAAATAACCAACATGGTGGTCTTAACTTGGTACATTCTTTCAGATCTGGCTGAAGAGAAATTGAAAGGAGATCATCAGCCAGCGTCATATTACAAATTTCTTCAAGACAACCAGCATTGACTGTGGAAACAAAGGAGACTGTGGCAGTAACTCAGGTCCTGAAAATCAAAATACAGCTAGTAGTAAGAAAAGAAAGAGTGACATCGAAGGTAGTCCAAGTTCTGGTCATAAGATATTAAAAAACGCGAGAAAGAAAAGTTCGAGTCTTCCAGTTCCAGATAGTATGAGGAACAAAAGTGAGAAAAGAACATTCAGAATGCAAGTCTAAGATAGCTCATGTTCAGAGATTAACACTGATGAAGAGAAGTACCTGGAGTTAGAGAAGTCAGATGAAGATTTGGATGTTACAGTGACGAAAGCTAAAGGTAAAGGAACCAAAATGTTGTCCATCTCTGAAAGTGGTACTGACTATGGCCACTCAAAGAATAATTCTAAGGACACTAGTATACATACAAAAAAAAGAAAACACGTTTTCGACGAAGTGGAAAAGTGACCCAGAGGTCAGTGAGTTTGTTGTGAAATCTGCTTCAAATCCCTTGAGAGCGCATTGCAAATTTTGTGTCGTTGACAAGAGGGGAGGATTGTCAAATGTCAGAGATCATGCTAAAACGAATAAGCACATTCTGGCTGTACAAAGAAAGAGGGGTCAGGTTCAAATTGAGCAAATTTTAGAATCCAATGAAGAACTTAGAAGCAAGATGAGGCTAGCTCGCAGGATTGCGATAGCTAAAGTAAAATTGGTTGCGTGGATAGAATCAGTTGGTATCCCTCTCAGAAAGGCTGATGCATTGACACCTTTAGTAAGGGAAATTTTTGCCGACTCAAAAATTGCTAATGGAGTAAAAATAAAGCTTACAATGGCAAGTGAAATAATAAAAGTGGTCATTGGGCCCTATGGACTTGAGAAATTAGCACAGGAACTGAAACATAGTCCTTTTTCAATCATTGTTGATGAAACAACAGATAGAGGCATGACGAAGTCTCTGTGTATAATGGTGCGGTACAAGAATAGCAGCGATGACGTTAAAGAAGAATTTATTGGTTTACTTGAAGTGAAATTAAATTCAAGAAATTAAATTCAAGAAATTATGAAAAAATTCTCAGTAAGTAACCAATTACCCTTTACGTAGAGTGCTTCAACTCCGAAAAAGCTGCAAATTTCACTGACTTCATCCTGAACATTTCTCAGTTCCTGACCAGTATTATTAAGTGGTGTAATCACTCTATCCAGAATCCCAGTCTGTTTATATAACGTAATGTAGTACTCCACAAGCTTTTATCATACTCAAACAGATTATAGTTCACTATCCAATGATAACAGTCAATTTCTTTGAGATCCACAGACAATAATAAAAAAGCACATTCGAATATAACACCACAAGATGATTTTTTCAAACTGATAAATTCGGTGTCATACAGTCCTATCATCTTGGAGGCTATTAATGTAGTTGTTAAGTAGAGAAATACCTCATCAAACTTTTATACCTTTGCTCAAGGTTGAACGGAGTTATGACTAGTGAGATGAGTCTTAAAACCATCTGAATTCATGGGGAGGAGTCATAAAACTCTTGGAAGTCATTGCGGGGAGGAGTCATTGAACTCTCTATAACTGGTAAATTCTGTGTCATACTGTCCTATTATCTTGTAAGTTATTAATGTAGTTGTTAAGCACAAAAATACTCCATCAAACTTTGATAACCTCGCTCAAGGTTGAATGGAGTTATGGCTAGGGGGACGAGTCCTAAAACCAGCTGAATTTATTGAGAGGAGGAGTAATAAAACCCTCCAGGAACCGAACACCCATGAACATCTAAAAAACTATGTCTGAAGACCTAAACAGCTAATTACAAATTTTAAATCAAGATTTCAGGCATGTAAAACCACAAAACGCTAAAGTTAACTTCTGTTAACTAAAGTTAAAATAAACCCCAGGAGTCGAGCACGCACGAAAATCTAAAAAACCTAGGTCTGAAAACCCTAAACAGATAATTAACTATTCTAATTCATGATTTCAGGCACATAAAACCATAAAATACTAAAGTTAACTTCTCAGCAAACTATTCATCCAAAACTAAAAGTTTCAAGAAAGAAACGCCTATGAGAGACTAAGAATCATAGCTCTGAAAAGTCCTAAAAGCAAACTACACATCCCAAATCATAATTTTCTGACAATACACACCTCTGAAAGACTAAGAAATCTAGCTCAGAAAAGTCAAAAATAGCAAACCACCCATCCCAAATCATAGGCTTCAGTCAACACACCCCTATGAAAGGCTAAGAAAACCAGCTAAGAAAAGTCAAAAAATAGCATACCACCCACTCCAAATCATAGGTTTCAGACAACACACACCTACGAAAGACTCAGAAATCTGGCTATGAAAAGTCGGAAATAGCAAATTACACATCACAAATCATGGGTTTCTGACAACACACGCCTAAAAACTACTAGGAAACATTAGCTCGGAAAAGTCTGAAATAGCAAACTACTCACCCCAAACTATAGGTTTCAGACAACAAACACCTATGAGGTACTAAGAATCCGACCTCCGAAAAGTCCTAAAAGAAAACTACAAATCCCAAATCATAATTTTCTGACAACACGCACCTATAAAAGGCTAAGAAACCTAGCTCAGAAAAGTCAAAAATAACAAATTAACCATCCCGAATCATAGGTTTCAGACAACACACACCTATGAAAGGCTATGAAATTCAGCTCAGAAAATTATGGTAACAAGTTTTCTGTTCGAACTAGCAAGTTTTCTGCCAAAGATGCTAAATTTTTTCTTAGAAGTAACAATTTTTTTATTGTGATAAAAATTTTCTGTCAGAAGTAGCAAACTATCCCTAACACTAACAAATCTTCGCATTGAAAATCGTTCATTTTTATAGAAAACTACAATAATTTCACGGGAACCGTCTTTTAGCGTATTTTTGTCCATTACAGCTTATACAAATTCCATATATTTTAAGCCTTTTAATTTTCATGTCTAGATCGGGAACCTAAGATCGATGACTCCCACTATATCACTCATGACTTATATTACGAGGTGTGAAGAACGAGTGGAATATGCAACTTCTATCGGATATTAAGACGTCAACTGACCCCGAGTGAGAAGGAGGCATGGGAAGCATGGGCGCATGATCAGAAGAAGAAGAAGAATACGGAGAATTAATGGTCTTTTTGTTCACCATTATAGATGAATAAACTGATTTAGCCAAGGGAATGAAGTCCTATTCCTACAAGTTAAGTTAGAATAAAAGAATCAGGTAACAATCCCCCCCCCCATGTAACTGAACCCCTGTATAACCGAACCCCCGTGCCACTGAACCCTCGTGCTACTGAACCCCTCATGCAACTCGATCCCCATTTAACTAAACCTCCATGTAACTGTACCCCCCTTTAACTGAACTCTCGTGCATCTCAACCCTCCATGCAGTCCATCTCCCTCAAAACACTTTTCAGCCATTTCTTGTTAATTTTTTTTTCTTTCTAAACTATTTTAAATTGACAATACTCTTCAAAACATCACATGTGTATTATACAGTACACAATCACCCCATCTCCTACAAATCGCAAATCCCCCCTCGTGCAACTGAACCCTCCATGTAACTGAACCCCTGTATAACCGAAACCCTGTACAACTGAACCCCCGTGCTACTGAAATCTCGTACTACTGAACCTTCGTGCAACTCAACCCAATTTAACTAAACCCCCGGGGAACGTTAGATCCTATTTAAATTGACAATACTCTCCAAAAAATCACTTGTTTATTATACAGGGCATAACCGCCAAATTTCCTCAAATTCACAAATCCCATTAGCCCTTTTTTGCAAATGTGAATCAACCATTTCTGATTCTTTGTTAGGTATTTTTCAAATTTATAACAAATTACCTCAGTTAACATCTCCTTTGGGGTTACCTTAACTGTTAATCAGTTTAATCCTTTTTTTCTCCGCTGATACAATCCAATCACTAATTAGAATCATTCACATTCCTATTATTCAAAACATTAATTAATATCGTTCATTGTTTAAGTAAATTAAGTTATCTCCAAACCTACTAATCAAGTTACTGTATGCGGAGTAACCACATGCAAATACAGGTTTAGAAAAAACTGGAATAGTGACAAAAAAAAATAATTGATATATATTAACAGCTAAACAAGACGCGCTGGTTTTTTAACATGGGTTTACCACTGGTTTTCTGACACGGAAGACACATACACTATTAGAGATATCAAAAAATATTTGAATATATTAAGATATAGGCAATACTGGTTTAGAAAAAAAAAACTAGAATAGTGACATAATTTCACCAGATTATACCCATGAAACCAGATTGTACCCACCAGAAACCTGTTTGGTACAGGGGCGTACGCAAATTCCATATGCGGTTACTACTAACCTTGCATTAAATTGAAAAAGATGACTTGCAATGCTGACTAAATTCCAGGAGAAAAAAAATATTTCGGACATTCACCGGTGAATGTCAAACTTTTTATTTTCAATGGAATGAGCACCCCCCCCCCCCCCCGAGTTCATACAAAAATATTTTCCATAAAAAAACTTTTTTTTAACATTGAGTAACTAGCTTAATTACAGCCCTTGCTCCAGGAGCTGCTGATGGGGCTGTTAACCCGAGAGGCGTGGTTATTTGACATTTAGAATATTTTAAAAAAAAAATTTTTTTTTATATTTTGATCGGATGTATTTGGGGGGGGGGGGATGGCGCTTAAGACGGAGAGGCTGATTGTCCTCTGATTACCTTTGATTTTTCAAAATCGAACTTGAAATTTCAATTTCCAATCGAATGAGCCTTCTCCAAAGTTTGTACGACCATCTTTCCTTAGCACCTCCCAGCTAAACTGAAAAATAACAGAACGCAGATAATATATTCTAATTTGGAAAACCAAATTTTCCGCAAGAGGGTATTTTCAGGGAGGGTTCTTCCTTGGCAGAAGAGGGGGGTAAACGCCTAGACCCGTAAACAGTGACAGGGCGAAGGGAAACCCCATTAACAGACTTAAAAAACGGAGAAATAAATATGGCTTTAAGAGTTTGTGACGTCCGATTTTCTTTGTTTTTGTGACAACAAAACAGAGCTTTTTATTAATCATCTTAGCAGTCATTTATATTATGACTTTAAAAAGTAAGCAATTCCAACAAGGCTGAACATGTAAAGATTCTAACTTGTGTTTTACCCAACGTAAGTACGGTGATTGAGTTGCACGAGGGTTCAGATATACGAGGGTTCAGTTGCACGGTGGTTCAGATGCACGGTGGTTCAGTTGCATGATGGTTCAGTTACAAAGTGGTTCAGTTACACGGTGATTCAGTTGAACGGGGGTTCAGTTGCACGGCGGTTTAGTTCAATGGGATTGAGTTGCACGAGGGCTCAGTTAAATGGGGTTCAGTTGCACGAGGGTTCAGTTGAACGAGGGTATAGTTACACGAAGGTTCAGTTACACAGGGGTTCAGTTGCACGGGGGTTCAGTTGCACGGTGGTTCAGTTGCATGGTGGTTCAGCTGCAGGAGTTTCAGTTACACGGGGGTTCAGTTGCACGATGGTTCAGTTACAATGGCAGAATAAAAATTCGATTCTTTTGATATATCTATTGGTATCAAAATTCCGTTTTTTAGTTTCGGTTACTATTGAGCCAGGTCGCCTCCTACCCAACGTAAGTACGGTGATTGAGTTGCACGAGGGTTCAGATATACGAGGGTTCAGTTGCACGGTGGTTCAGATGCACGGTGGTTCAGTTGCATGATGGTTCAGTTACACAGTGGTTCAGTTACAAGGTGGTTCAGTTGCACGGGGTTCAGTTGCACGGGGGTTCAGTTACACGGCGGTTTAGTTAAATGGGGTTGAGTTGCACGAGGGCTCAGTTAAATGGGGTTCAGTTGCACGAGGGTTCAGTTGCACGAGGGTTTAGTTGCACGAAGTTTCAGTTACACAGGAGTTCAGTTGCACGGGGGTTCAGTTGCATGGTGGTTTAGTGGCATGGTGGTTCAGCTGCAGGGGATTCAGTTGCACGGGGGTTCAGTTGCACGGTGGTTCAGTTACAGTGGTTCAGTTGCTTTGGGTTCAGTCACACGATGGTTCAGTTACAATAGCAGCATAAAAATCTGATTCTTTTGATATATATATTGTTATCAAAATTTCATTTTTTAGTTTCGGTTACTACTGAGCCGGGTCGCCTCTTACTTACAGTTCGTTACCACGAACTGTTTATAGAAACAATAAGCATAATAATTTCATCAGGTTTGTACCAAAGGATTGTGGAAAGTAATTCTGTTGAGTGATTCCAGCTTAAAACAGTGATTCCTAAAATTAGAGCGACATTTTTCAATTTGGGGTAAAATATTAAAAACAATGTATTTTGCATATAATGCAACCTTACATCCTGCCATTACGCAACAATTTTTTTATTTTTTTTATGCTGAAGAGAAAGTCCTGAATTGGGAACTTGAAACTATGAATTCAAGTTCCAAGATTGAGAAAGAGAAATTTCCATTCCTCTTAGATATCCTAGAAAATGAGATGTACCACTTTTTATATGATAATCCTGTAGAAAGAACCACTAGCCTAGAGATTAGGAATATAAGGGTTTGTTAATAATGCTATTCCAAGTGGCTTTGGTTAGCCTGGACCTAAAACAGCAGTATATTTCCTCCATTCCTCTAAGATTGGTAAAATCTTTCTCACGAAATTTTGGAAAAACTGAATTTATAAAATGGCAGTTGCCTGCATTCAAGAAAGGAGCATTCCTGAAAATATGTCTTTCCGGAAAAATAAAGGAAATCTAAGTAGTTTACAGAATAAATTACATTTCATGATATTTTAGAAGAAAATGAAGTCAACTTTATCTAGCTATTGAAAAGTGAACTCCTATAATCGGATTACTTTTTCAAGTTAAAAGGACTAAGTTTGATATTTTCTTGTACTTTGCCATTGCGTAATTTGATGCAAGTGTAGACTTCTACGTGCGGATTATAGCATTCATTATGGCTGTCACTCAAGCAAAATTTGATGAAGGAGTGAAACGGCTTCAGGCGTTGCTGGATAAAATATTGGCAGAGCAAAGAAGTTTTACTGTCTCAATAATTTCCCTTCAAGATGAAGTTAGGCAAACATCAGCTGAAAATGCGAATCTACGAGAGGAATCTAAAAAGCTTCTAAATGATCTAGAGCAAGAAAACATTGCGGAATAGCGATTTGGAGAGTAAGCTTTTGGACATCGAAGTGAGAGAAAGAAAGTTGAATTTGATTGTTTCTGGTCTGCTTGCTGAAAAGCATAATCAATCAGTGACTAGCAACGTAAAGTCTCTTCTTTCTGACAAATTGCAAGTTACCGAGGACATTTTTCTTACCAAGTGTTATCACCTTGCGAGAAATAGCAGTTCAAACATCACTAGTAGGAAAACTAGTGTTTGACCGGCCCCTGTTTTTATATCGCTAGACACAGATCATAGCATTCAGGTGATTCTCAGTGAGGTGAATAAGTTGAAGGGTAGTGGAATTCGCATTTGCACTGATCTCCCACCAAAGCTAAATTTCCTACGGAATAAGCTATTGTCTAAGGGAAAGGACATGCGTGATTCGGGTTCGGTTCATCTTTCGGGTTCGGTGTGTTTCTATTTATATGAAGTAATTGAGTACAATAATTTTTTCTGTATCGGCATTTCATTTTACAATGAATAAGTTCCATTTCTTTCTCTTGTTTCTATTTATTTTCAAGCAGTTTCTTTTTCTTTCATCATTATTTTCGAGTTCTCGCTGGTTCAGTTGTTTTCGCTACGTTAAGACTCAGACGGTGTGCATTTTGCGTAAGTTTCTGCTAGTCCTGATCATAAATCTGATTATTTACATTGGATGATAATTGTATTGGGGATAGACTGAGAGACCTAGAGTCTAACCCTTTTGACTTTTCCTATTTTCCAGAGCCATGATAATTTTTTGGGAAACGACATATATGATGATGGTCTGGTTTACTTTCTAAAATGAAAATATAAATGACATTCCAAAGTTTTTGACCTTCTCAGTACCAGTGTTGTGAGAACAGAATTTTTCAATTGTAGAGGTTTTTTTAGTTCACATGATGATTTTGTCGATATACGTCATAAGCTCTCTTGTCATGTCATTGGATTGTGTGAGACTTTTCTTATAGACACGGCTCCTCATGTTGCTTTTCCTGGATATCAATTTACTTTCAAAAACCGACTGACAAGGCGCCAAGGTGGTTTGGCAGTATTAGTTAAAGAAGGTATCTCTTTTCGACACCTTGCAAATCTAGAAGGTTCTTCATGAGGAAATGCTTTTTGAAGTAATGGTGACTGAAATTAGTCTTGGAAAAAAAGATATAGTTTTTGCGTAGTATACCGACCTCCTTTTTCTCCAGTCAAGTCTTTCCTCTCTAAACTCTATGATTTTTTGCATCAGCCTCATTTTCAAAACAAAGATGTTATCCTCTCCGGAGATTTCAACATTGACCTTCTAGAAGCTTCAAATGAAGCTTCTGTTGATTTATTGTCTTCTTGCTTTTCTGCATATCTGCTTCCTACTTGCCTAATACCTATAAGAATTTCACCTAGTTCTGCTTCTCTCATTGATAATATTTTTACATCTTTACCAATTAAAGCAAATTTTGCTGTTTTAAGTGATATATCGGGTCATTTCCTGCTGGTTTCAGATTTAGCTTTTACTTATAAAATACCGCAGGTAAGTAAGGAACGTCAAGTACGGTTAATAAATAAAATAACATTAAAGCACCGTAATGAAAGCCTTGGTCTGTTGGATTGGCAGAATGTAATATCCACGGAGGATACAGATGTGGCAACTGATACTTTTGTAAGAAATTTCAATTGCTACCTTGATTCTAGATGCCCATTTGTTACGAAGAAAATTTGCAGAGAAAAATTTCCTATAAGGCCGTGAATAACGTCTGGAATTTTGATATCAGTTAAGAAAAAAAAAACAGTTATTTAAAAAGCAGTTAAAGAGTCCAACTGATTATAATATTAAAAATTTTCAAATTTTCAAAAATAAATTAACTGCACTGATACGATTGTCGAAACATAGGTATTTCCGAAACATAGGTATAACATAGGCTAAAGAGGCTTTCGAAGAAGCTCAAAATTCTCCTCGCAAAAAGTGTTCTTTAATTAATTCTGTTATAAAAAACAAAGGATTTCTAAGTTTCCTGAAGTTATTAGTTTAGAAAATGGTTCGACTACTAACAAATTGGAGAAAGTGGCTGATATGAATACTTATTTCGCTAGTATAGGAGAGAAAATTGTTTCGTCAGTAATGAACCAGTTTGATTCACGTAGTAATAAACATTTTTCTTCATACCTTCCATCTCCTCAAAGTAATTCAATTTTTTGGGGTCTATTTCTCGGTCTGAAATAACAAAAAAAGTCTGTGATCTAAATCCAAGTAATTCAGCGGGAATTGACGGGTCTAGTTCTATAATTGTTAAAGAAATATTGTCTGCAGTAATTTTACCATTCCAGCATATAATTAATCTTTCATTTAAAACTGGAGTTTTCCCGTCTGCTTTTAAAGAAGCGAGGATAATTCCGCTTCACAAAGGTGACTCTCCTGAAAACCCATCAAATTACCGCCCTATTTCTATTTTATCAGCATTTTCTATAATATTTGAGAAGGCAATTTATAAGAGGTTCTATGACTTTCTTAAATCGTTTAATTTTTTCACAAATTCCCAGTTTGGTTTTAGGTCTGGACACAATACTGAACACGCTATCATTGCTCTCATCCAATATATTCATGAATGCTTAGATAGAGGTGAAATTCCAGCAACAATATATTTAGATTTTTAAAAAGCATTTGATACAATATCCCATTGTATTCTTTTTCGTAAATTGGATAATTGTGGTAAGCGCGGACCGGCATTGGATCTAGTTAAATCTTATCTTGATAAGAGAAAGCAACGAATAGATGGAGGTAATTTTCTCTCTTCGCCTGTTCCTCAGTCCTCGATGGTTGGGGTGCCTCAGGGCTCTGTCCTAGGTCCTCTGCTTTTTCTAGTTTATATAAATGATTTTCACCGCGCTTTGGCAATCTCATGTCTCAGCACACATTTTGCTGATGATACGGTTTCAATTTCTGAGAGGAATGACGAGGTGTTGGAGGCAAAACTTGATACTGCATTTTCTAATGTTCTTGAATGGTGTTCTGCAAATTTTATTGCTTTGAATTTATCAAAAACTAATTTCATAATTGACGGCAAGAAGTCAAATATATACCCTCGTATTACCTGAGTTACTTCTTCAAAGTATCTATTATCAATATCTCGGGTGAAAGTGATAAAGTACCTTGGACTTATGATTGATGAAAGCTTATCTTTTAAAACACACATTCAAAATATACGCTTAAAAATTTCAAGGTATTTTGGTTTAATGGGGAGGTTGAAGCATTATTTGCCCTACTCTGCTTTACGAAGCATTTATTTTGCTCTGATTCAGTCTAATATTAGTTGTTGTTCTCTAGTATATTTATCTACATTTAAAAGCCATATTAAACCAATGCAGATTTTACAAAATAAAGCAGTAAGAATCCTGAAACTTTTGATTTCATCGCCTATTGCACTTCCAAATAAGTCTTCTACAGCATCTTTATATACTTATCTAGATATACTTCCAGTTTCTCAACAATTTAATTTTGGAGCAATTATTTTCAAATTTAATTATGACATTAAGAAATTACCGCCATATTACCTCAATCAAAGTTTGTTCTCCCAATCACAAGATTTACATCGTTATAGCACACGACAAAAAAAAGAGTGTCTACATTGACAAGTATAGTACTGAGAGATCTAAATTCGCCCCGTTCGTGTCAATAGCCCCGTACTGGGATGCACACAAGGATTTTATTCATGGATTTTCTTCTATTTATTTAATAAAAAGGAATCTTAAATTTTATTCAGTTCAGGATTACTTTTAATTAGGAGTCTTTTTAATTTGACTAAGTTATTTGTTTGGATTGTTGTTCTAGGTGAATGTGGGCCTCTCGGCTATCTTTTAGTATTAATTTATATTTAATAATATTGATTTTTTTTATATTTATATTTATATTTGAATCGTGGGCTAGCTGCTACTTTCATATTATTGTTGTATTATTGTATCTTTGTCGTCGTAATTATCTTTGAATCGTGGCGTAATTTGTTATTGTATCTTTGTCTAGGCCTAGTTTTTCAAGCTTGTCTCCCCATGGGCCTATGTCAATTATATACATGTATATGTTAATAATAAAATGTTTGAACTTGAACTTGGAAGAAACGTAGTAGACAAGTAGATGGTCAAGCTATGACATCATGGACATTATGAGGACTTCGCTAAATCCAACTGTTCTAGCGTCATAAGCATAGAAGAAAGAAGAAGGTAATTAAAATTCCCTTCACAACCAGGCTAGGATTTACGCGTAGGTCCAGTAGGCCTGAACCTAGGGGCGCACAATGCCGAGGGGCGCAAAAAAACTGAACGGTCTGTTTTCTTAGCAGAAACTGGACTGATGTGATTTATCGTCAAAGTGCCAGGTGCAATTTGCTGCTGCGCCACCTAACCTCAGAAAAGTGAATTTAAAACAGCACAGGGATTCCGTAGCCACTTATAAACTGTCAGATGTCTCCCAAGAATGGCAGCTCAGAGCTCGGTATCACCTCTCTCTTGCATTAATTTTGGCTCATCACGTATCAGTTGCCATCTATTCAGGACTTCCACTATCCCCCAATTTTCGGATATGTCTTCCCCCCAAAAAATTGCTTGGGCCTAAGGGTTTCAAAGATTTAAATCCGGCTCTCTGCACAACATTATACAGAGTGGCTTAAAGCTCAGCATCCTTGCAAATCATCCTTTTACTTGGGCTCTGTTTATTTGCCCCCGCAACTGTATGAAATTAATCTGAGTCACTACTTTCGGTTCTAAAGGGGAAAATACCCCCCTGACTAATACTTTGTAGTTTTTTGTCATAAAGCGAACAACTAGAATTCCATTATTAATACTTTCCCAGCCTAGGAAATAGGTATTTACACGCTTCCTCATTGACCATGAACCCTACTCCCTGACTCTGAACATCATTCTTCCTACCATTTAACCAAATATCATCTTTCCTAACCCTAAGAGATGAGTTTCTGAAACTCCTGTGCAAGTCTAGTTTTAAATGTCTGAATTTATCAATCAAAATTTCAATACGGCAGTTTCTTTCTTGACCTCGTAGAATTTAATGCTGCAGTTTTCATTTCAAAAGTATTTAAATCAGTAAAATTGTTAAGCCATAAAGAAAAGAAATGGGTCCCACTAGTGCTGATCAAGAACCTATGCAAATTGGGAATGCAAGAAAAGAAAATAACAATCATTATGGAAAAAAAATTGAGATGGCTAATAAAGTAGAAGTGGAGAAAAAAGCTGAAAAAAAAACTGGAGGTTACTTAAATATAATGACTAGGAAGCCACAAAAATACTAAAAAGTTCTTACTTTCCTGCATAAAACTTTGCTTCATAGTATAAAACGGTGACTTCAAACCTGTCTTCTAGGAATCCCAGAAATTTTTAATTCGGTGGTGTAATTTTACAAGGTTCTATCCCTCTTTGGGATTTTGTCCCCCTTTTTATAAAATAGGAAAGAGTTTCATATATCAAAAACTTTTGATAGGTAAATTAAAGGCCAATGAATTTGTCGTATTTGGAGTTGGCAAAAACCGGTTACTTCGTTTTATATATGTGTGTTGTTATAAAAATTCTTCTTTTAGAAGTCCTGAATAGCATTGACTAGAGTCACTACTTATTTATTCTGCATTACAACGACGGTTTGCATTTTTTTTTTCATTACAGGTTTATAATTTACGATTCTGATAGAAACGGGAAATAGGATTCAAGAATCAGCAGCCAAAGTATATTTTTTCTTCTTGTTAGTTTTTTAAAAGATGAGTTTTTGTTTCAGCGACGGACGAGGGCTGCTCTTAACTGCAACATTTTTTTACAGTAAATATAAAGACTAAATTCTGAATTAAATTAGCAGAAAAAAAAACTATGTAACTATTTCCCTTACATATTAGTTTCTAAAAAATTAACTTTTGCCAGTTACTTGCTATACATACGAGTCAATCACACGGTAAAAGCCAAATACCATATTCGACCTCATACCCAGTCAAAATTTCCTTTTCCCATTTCAAAAAGGGTAGCTTATTTTCAAATTTCTCCATCTAATCTATGATTAATTGTCAGGAACAGTTAACGATCAATTGACCTATTTCGAGGGAAAATATTAAGTAAATGAACCAACAGAACCTATTAACTCATTTTTTCTAGGAAAACGATTCTCAACTGTTTCCAATTGCTCCCGTCGTTCAAGTTTTGGCACAAAAAATAAACAAACTGTGCGAGTGAGTTGATGTTGTTGGCTAGACTATAAAGTAACATCAGCATAATTAAAGCAAAAAATGAGGCCTTGTACAGACACACAAAAAAAAATTATTAAAAATCACGAATATCAGCGATCTTTACAAGATACCAAAGGTAGAATAACATTTTATTTTGAAAAGTTAAGGTTTTTTTTTTAATAAACACAAGTTCCTCATATCTTGCTACTCTACAAATAAACTGTGGTGATACACTCTCCATAACAGCTGGACGTGGTAGCTTAGTATTGCCAAAACTCAATATTTCTTTGACTTAGAAAGCCCCTGACAATGGCTTAGGCAAAGCATCAAGTTATTTTTTCCATTTTATAAAAGATGATAGGAATTCATTATGTATCTTTTCTTATCAAATTTGCTTGATCTATTGTTTCCTAAACAATAGTAATGGTAGTAATTTTTCTAAAAATTCCAAAAAGGGTCATGATGAAAAGAAAAATAAAAAACAGCAATCGACAATTTTTAATATCAGCCAAATGAAAACCTATCATCAATCCTTCCTCACTATTCTTATCCAATTATTTTTTGTAAGTAGAGCTTTTCCGAAAAAATACTTTCTTTAATTTGAATAATTTTTGCACTCCTCTACAAAAAGTAAAATGATTCCATAATTCCCCCCCACACCCACACATTAGGAGTAAGTAAATACCGCTTTGCAGCCTAGCTTGACTCATATGCTTTGTTCTTTCCCCATGGGACAACCTATCCACTCTAATACTTACCAAATAGTCCAACTCATCCCGCAACAGTCCTCTCTAAGAATAAATTCCGCTTCCCTGTGCAGGGCCGGATTTAAAGCTTTGATGCTTCTAGGCCCAAGCGTTTTATGCCACTCCATTATCTCTCTCTTTCAAAAGTAATGGAAGAGAGAGATGATACCGAACTCTCAGCTGCAATTCTTGAGAGACATCTGGCAGTTTATATGTGACCACGGAATTTCTGTGTTGTTTTAAAATCACTTTCCTGCAAATAGGTAACGCGGCAGCGGAGAGAGCCTGGCGCTTTGACAATAAATTAAATAAAAAAAAACAAGTTTTTTTTAACTGTAAGTAAGGAGCGACATTAAAACTTAAAACGAACAGAAATTATTCCGTCTATGAAAGGGGCTGTCCCCTCCTCAACGCCTTGCTCTTTACGCTAAAGTTTTTTATTGTTTAAAAAAATAGAGTTGTGAGAAAGTCAAACTTTAGCGTAAAGAGCAAGGCGTTGAGGAGGGGACAGCCCATTTCATAAACGGAATAATTTCTGTTCGTTTTAAGTTGTAATGTCGCTCCTTATTTTCAGTTAAAAAAACTTGTTTTTTTTATTTAATTTTTGAACTTTTTTGAATAAATGCAGGTTTTGATTTTGGCTCACAATACATGAATAATTCAAACGAAATTTTCATATTAGTTTACATTTATTTAGTTAAATGGCTTTCTCGAAACTTGTTTCATTTTATTTACGAACGTTGTTATTAGTAATAAATATACGTAACTTACGAATTAATTTACGTAACGAACTTCTATATTCATATATTTTTAATACGTATTTTAGGGGGTTCGCCCCCTAGTCAATACCTTGCTCTTTAAGCGAAAGTTCGAATTTTGTTCCAATTCTTTAAAACTGACCGCTTAGTCACAAAGGCCGTTAATTAGAAAAAATAGCTCTTATGAAAGTACTAAAAAGATCTCTGGCTTAAAGAGTGAGGTATTAACTAGGGGGTGAACCCAATCATATATGTAATATTTTCTGTTCGTTTAAAGTTTTGATGCTGCTGCTGTTGCAGTTAAAAAACTTGTTTTTTATATTTAATTTCTGATCTTCTTTTAAATAATGCTGGGAAGTCTGGCGTCCCCTTCATAGCAATGTCCCTTCCCCCATGAAAACTTCCTTCATGCAAAGATCCTCCAACATAGCCCCCGGCCCCCCACCCCCCACTACCAGGAAAAATCTCCTCTGAAAACGTATTTACTGTATACTTCCCAATAACCAATACTATATGTTAACAATGGGTAAAGTTCATAACTTTCAGCCCTCCTCCCGGGAACTTCGGGGGATTAAGTCATCCTAAAAGACATACTTATAATATTTTCGAACATGCTGAACAAAATGGTTATCTCAAAATTTTGATCAGGTGACTTTGGGAAAAAAATTAGCGTGGGAGGGGGCCTAGTTACCCTCCATTTTTTTGGTCACTTAAAAAGGGCACTAGAACTTTTTATTTCCATTCCAATGAGCCCTCTCACGATATTCTAGGACCACTGGGTCGATACAATCACCCCTGGGAAAAAAAACAACAAATAAACACGCATCCGTGATCTTTCTTCTGGCAAAAATGGAAAATTCCACATTTTTGTAGATAAGAGCTTGAAACCTCCACAGTAGCGTTTTCTGATACGCTAAATATGATGGTGTGATTTTCATTAAGGTTCTGTAACTTTTAGGGTGTCTTTCCCCCTTTTTTCGGAAATCAGCCAAATTTTCTCAGGCGCGTAACTTTTGATATGTAAAATTAAACTAGATGAAACTTATATATTTGAATTCAGAATTAAAATCTGATTCTTTTGATGAATCTATTGGTATCAAAATTCCATTTTTTAGAGTTTCGGTTACCATTGAGCCGGGTCGCTCCTTACTTACAGTTCGTTACCACGAACTGTTTGACAAGCCTTGGTGCAGTTTGAAGCCGTTCAAAGGAACAAAGACCAAGATGCTGCTTCACTATCGTAGCACCTCACACTTGGAAAAAATTATTGCTGTACAACTCACAACCAGTATTTCTGAGTTTGGTAGAGAACGCATGATGTTGGGACACTCCATTTTCCATCACTACTTATATTTCTTTCTAATACCGAGTATACACACCGAATATCCAGCTAAAATAGGGAAAAAGAATTTCTTTTTTGCTTTTCCCTCTTTTGGGTGATTTTTACTCCCTGTTTCCCCCTCTTAGATGGTCAGGTCGCTTGTGTCCCAGTCTCATTCGAAAAAGCACATCCAACTGCCCTTGTGGACAGGGCTTCCACTCTCGAATATTGAAATTTGGGGATAAGGGTTAAAAATTCGGGGAGTTTTCGCGGACAAGTCTTCAAGATTCGGGGATTTTTCGGGGGGTGGGGACTGAAATTTCGTTGTCAAAATTTGGGAGCCAAGAAGTTTTAGCTTCGTTTTCAGGCTCAAGTAGGGCTTGGATCCGCATAGTAAATCAAACCTTTTACAGAGTAGGTTTTAGAGCCATAGCAGGGGATTGGAACCCATAGCTGAAAATGCTTATTGTTGATATTGCATTAAAAACTTCAAAATTGTTTTCAAATTAAAAAAAAATAGTGTACACATGTGAACTGTAAATACCAGTAGCAATTTTTCATTAAGTCATTAATCTCATTAATTCATTAATAATATTTAAAAACAAAAGCAAATATTGTTTTAGGTTTCTACATAGGTAAGTTAAATAGACAAAATTAAACCTATAAGCATGGGGCAACACTAATACTTTAAACAAACAGGAACTAAATTAACAAGTATCAAGAACAAGTAAATTTAAACTTAAATTAAAAAGGGAATTTTTACGACAATTGACACATTATTGGCTTTTCCTGCTGATTCTAAGGCCTTAAGTCTTTACCCCTCCCCAGAAATCCCCCACGTAAAAAACGGAAAATAATTCCCTCACTCACAAAAATATCCCCTGCAGAAACTACTCCCCGCAGAAAGTACCACCGTGGGAAATACCCCCATAGAATATACCCCCGCTAAAAATAACCTCGAAAAATAAACACCCCTCCCCCCAGCGGAAAATACCTCCGCGGAATATACAGTTTTTCATTGTTTCTTTCTACTATGCTCTCCTTATTTTTGGCTACCTCATAATTACAATATAGTCACCGAGGTACTTATGCATGTTTATAACTTAAACACGAAAGAAGTGAGTTTTGGTTATTGCTAATGAAATACAATAAAATAAGATGCAAATACAATTGTTTATAAACATGTTTTGGATATATTATTGCAAATTAAGGGGGGGTGGGGTGGGGGCAAAGTGGAGCATACATTCAATACGTTACTTAACCTAGGTCCCTCCCCCCCCCCGAAACCCCAAAAAACAATAGTTTTAATATTGCAAATGCTATGAGAAACCACGCTTTGCGATCCATTTCTCTATTGAAAATACCCGTTTGACTGGTTTCCTTTAGTGTTTCCCGATAAAGTATATAGCGGTGTGTAAGATATAATGTATAAGTACTGTCACCGATTAACCCTTCGGCCATCCATGCTCCAAATATAATTCTTATTGCAGTATCATTTTTATATCACCCCATCTAATGCCTAGATACGATAGCTATAGGCTACAAATCATATAACAATCATTTATTCCTTTTCTTTACAGTAACACAGGTTGGCATTATTAACCAACGATTCGTGATAAATAAGTCCAAAAATAAAGTAAAAATTGACAGGAAAACAATATTTTTTCTTTCAGCTGTAATGTAAATTTTCTTATGAATAGTATTTTTGGAATCACTTCCATTTAAATCCCCTATTCCCCGACCTTGTACATAGTCTATAGCTAAATTTTTTCTCATTAGGAGGGCAGGGGATGGTGCATTTTTTATGGTAAGAAGATTGTATTTAGTAGTTTTTCTTAAGAAGAAATAAATTATACCACAATTTCTTTAAAATCTTTTGTTTCTATCTCAGAATTAGCCTTCATACAGGGTAACTAATTGTTCAAGCATTAGAAGTTGCAAGGATAGGCCTAGATATTTAAACAAATTTACTTGGCTATCCCGAATTTGAGCAAAATATATTTCCGTAAAATTTTTTTGCCTAACTAACAGCTTTGCAAAACCGTAAAAAGATCCTAAAACTGCAGTTTAAAATATTACACCCACTGAAAATATTCTGCGGGTGAAGGGATCAAAATAATAATCGTGAGGGGAGTGCTGAGTGAATAAGTTTGAGGATAAATGGTGGTATGACAATTAAAATTCTCAGATAAAAAAGAAAAGAACTTAAATTTTACACACCGAATGAAACAAAAATTTAAATGGTAAGAATCCCTGGAAAAAGATCAATTCTGTCAATATGTTATACGTTCAGTCATTACTAAACATTAATACAATGTGTCCAAAATCAAAATAGCAAAAGAAAACCAACTTTAAACTGATGATTCGGCTTCCAAAACAATTATCCTTCTTTAGAAATTCAATTCCAAATCCAAAATCCAACTGAGCGGTCCGTTAAACAACTTTAAATATAGTTTTTGGCTAATTTTGTCAAGAACGTCTTGACCACGAATGATGAATGTGCAAGAAGCTTATAGCATTTGGAATACAGCTTTCAAAATGGTTTACCTGTAATCTACCTGCGGGGAAATGATACTTTTGTGATCATATGAAGAACCGTCTATACTTAAATTGTATCGGTCTGGTTTTTATGCAAAACAACATAGGAGACGGAAATTAACGAACAAGAGAGTAGTAAAAAATTATGGTATGTAAAAAAAATGTTTGCTAGGGATAGTCACTAGGGGGTGACACCGTGGTTGGGTGATTTTCGGGGAACCAAATTTTTATTCGGGGAGACACATAGATCTTTGGGGAAATCCCCAAAAGTTCGAGGATAGTGGAAGCCCTGCCTGGTACAGGGTTGCCAACTTTTCGGTTCATGAATATGTCCCCTGAGCATCCAAAATTATGTCATTCTTAGCCAAAATATGTCCATATTTCGTCTTAAATATGTCCAAAACATGTCCATCTTGAAATCTCAGAACCTATAGGTTATCTTTCTTATCAATTGGGATATTGACCAAAAGACGATTTGGAAACATCTTTCAAAGTGGCCAGTTAACATATAATTTGTTAAAAATGAAAAAAATCATTTATTACAAGCACAAAACTCATGAAAACCAGTAAACACTAAAAATAATTTGTGAGAGCTTAAGATTAGTCTTCTAACGAGAGCTCATCTTGAAATTTATGCTCAGCATGAGGGTCAGCCTTATTTCTTTCTTTGCTAGCTATTTGCCAATCGGAGTATTTCTTGCGCATTTCAGAAGGTAGAATCCAGGATTCCAGGGACGCTCCAGAACGCCAAATTAGTTTCTTGACATGCATTAAACAACTAGTTGTTTCCATTAGAAGCCAATTGTGTAATTTGGTTTTGATTTACCAAGTAGCGTAAACTGTCTTTCAGTAGCTGCTGAAGAGTGTGGCAGGCCACATAACGTTAGCATAAAATCACAAAGATCCTTGTATTTTTCTTTACCCTTGGCATCCTTACATTTTCTTAGGGCAGACCAGAAAACTGATGGATTTGCTTCTGCAGTGGTTAAGCGAGTAACATGTTCTTTTTTGTCGAAAATGGATTTCCAAAGTTCATCAAGATAGCTTCAGGCCTTCTCTTGTTGAAATTCGGTTTCCCCGAGCATGTGGTAAAACCGACTGATCAGAGACACAATGCTGTCACGCTCTCCACCAAGGACAATTTCAGGATCCAAAAGCGACAGTGCTTTCAATGTTTCGTCTTTGTGGTTGATTCTATTTCTGATTTGACTAACAAGTACGCCATGTACGCCATCTACCATGTACGCCAAACAATGCTCCCTAAAGCCAGCAAGTTCAATGTGACCCAATTTACTATTGTGCTTTTCCAGGTGCACCACAGTGTTTGGTCCAAAATTTAACTCTTCCATCGGGCGAAAATTTTCTTTGGTTAGACTCACTGGAAATGGGCTCTGCCTCTCAATCACAGAAGCTTTGATGAAACATCTAAGTATTGATTTTAAAAGTGTGCAGCTACTTTTTAGTAGCTGCACACTTTTTTGTGTGCAGCTACTTTTTATTTTTTACTTTTTAGTAAAAAGTAAACTTTTTTACTAAAAAGTATCTTTTTACAAAAAAGTACTAGTCTAAAAGTACAATCTTTTGTACGTAAAAGTACTAATCTTTTTACTAAAAAGTAAAAAGCTACTTTTTACTCTTCAATGTGCAGCTACTTTTTAGTAGCAGCAAACATTATCAAGTCCCTGAGAAAAGGTTCAAGATCATCAGGTAAAGCTTTCACTGCATAACTTGCACACAGTGCCATTGAATGGCTGGTACAACCCAAAACAAACAGGCTTGGTACGTCATATTTAAGCTGTACTCCAAGACCTCCAAGAGTTCCAGTGTTCACTGAAGCGGTGTCAAAAGCAAAACCTATCATGTTGTTTTTTGGTATCTCTTCTTTTTCTAAGTAATTTTCGATGATAGTTTTTAGCCCATGGCTCGAGGCGTCCTCTACTTCTAGTAGACCAAGAAATTTCTCACGAACATTGTCAGTAAAACAGTTCCAATATTTAACAATCAATACAAGCCACTTTGTAGTTGTTGAATCAGTTGTTTCATCAATGATAAGGGAGAATTTCGAGACTCTCAGAGACTTACGAAGTTCTTCTCTTTCATATGGAGCTAGAACGTGCTTAATAATTCCAGCGCTTATAGTCCTTTTCATCTTCATTGCCTTCCCAATTTGGGAATCAGGAGCACAAGCTTTGAGAACTGGAATTAGACTGTTTGCCTTCAAAAATGATGTGTCTTCATTAGCGAACCATGCAGCCAGTCTTATTTGAGAGTTGATGATATCAGACTCTGTGCCCATGCGTTCTCTACCAAACTCAGAAACACTGGTTGTGAGTTGTACAGCACGAATTTCTTCCAAGTGTGAGTTACTACGAGAGTGAAGCAACATCTTGGTCTTTGTTCCTTTGAGCGGCTTCAAACTGCACCAAGGCTTGTTTCTGTCATAAGTTGATCATGTAATAAATGCTCTAAGGTCATTATCTTCTTCCCAAGGTTTACTCTATTGACGATTGCGGGTGTTGACACTCACAGGCATAGTTTTTCCTTGTTTTATTCCTTAACTTGTTTGCCTTTGAAAGTGGAAAATTTGGCGTAACAATTTCCTCATTGATTTCTTCATTGGAAGAACTGAAATTTTTTTCCACTGAAGTGATTTCGGACGGCTCAGCTATGTAATCTCTAGCAGCACTGACAAAAAGCTATTGTTCATCTCGTGAGCCAACACCTACTTCCCTCTTAAGATTTTGGACATTGCTTTCTTGACACTTCTTGAGGCTGGAGAAAAATTGAAGACTCAAAAGACTGGTATACATTCTTGGTGCTTGATGTAAATTCAGTGTTGTCTGTGCTTTCATGAAAAGAAGCTTGGCATTTATTTTTAGCACAAATATCGGGAGTAGAGGTTGTGTCTGGTTGCGAAACTTCACACCAAGATGTTATTCCTTCTTTAGATTTTTTGATAATAGGTTTGAAAAATCCTTCTATTATCTGTTGATATCCTCTCTTAGACATATTTGACAAGATACCTAAATGACAGAACACAACTTTAAATAAGAATCATGCAGGACAAGTTAATTAATAAAAAACAAGAAAAACACGTTTTTTGAAGAAAGTAAATAGCCGAGTGGTGATAATTTCTATTATCATGACATCGATTTGTATCGATGTCATTGTAGAATTGACTAGCCCTTTCAAAGTTTCCACTCGGCATGCAACAATATTAGGAAGTAAAAACGGTTTCAAGATGTAAGTAGAAAATACGTAGTTTAGGTATAAATTAGTTGAAGAATTCTGAAAAAACTAGACTTTCCGAGGCTCACATAAAGCTATGCTCATATAAATGATTTTAATTGTAAAAATAGCTCAAAAAAAGAATGGAATAATATTTTATAAAATGCTGGCAACGCAAGCCTAATATGTAAAGGCAGCTTCATTTAAAAACACTGTTTCACATTTCTACTACTTGATCAAAATAGTCAACTACTTGAGCATTTTGAAGCTTTCGCCATGGATTTAACCCACTTCAAATGTCTTTTAAGTGAATTGTGAACGACAGTGTGGATGTGGCTGCCCTTTGGTTTTAGTCCACATTTTGTTTGAAGAGTGACACAAAGCGCAACAATGGCTAGCCGATTGTGATTTTCAGTCTAGATCGTTTTTAAGAGACTAAAAGGTCTTTCTACTACAACTTTTGAAAATGGCAGATAGAAGAGAAATTCGGCTTTTTTCAAAATGTTTTCAAATTAATTACGTCCAGTAGTCATTTTTTATTTATATTGCAACGTTGCAAACGATCTCATTCTATATACTGGGAAATACTTTCCAAGAATTTTTACAAATTTTTATTATTGAGTCTAGAAGCCTAAACTTACAGTAAAATTCTAAGCTTAAGAAAAAATTCAACGTGTTCACGCGCGAAAATGAGACAATATTTTCTTATTAAATTTCGAAGGTTTTTCCAACCTCTTGAAAGGAGTTTATCCGTAACAGTATATATTTTTTTCTGTTTTGTAAACATGACCTTATTTTTAAAGATTTACAGGCTTCAATAACATCCTCAAATTGTCTTTTTATCGTCAATATTGGCAGAGTTGGAGGTGACAAAGGAAAAATTAACTACAGCATCCCCTCCCGACTCAAATATAAGCAAAAAGTGGGCAATCCCCTCGCCAAACTTCAATGGTTATGAGACAAAACCGTTTTTTGATTACATTATCTCGAGTACAGGTACAGCCCAATACCTACCAGAGTCTGCAACCCTCCCTGAGACGAGAAACCTTTCCTGTTACGGAATTTGCAGAATCAGATGGGGTCTAAAACCAAGTGTCACCTTATTCAGAAAAGAAGAGGCACTCAAGTTCATACCACTCACCTAACACAGTCGTTAGCAGCGTTTCAGCAGTTCGTGGCACCGAACTATAAGTAAGGGGCGAACCGGCTCAATAGTAACCGAAACTCTAAAAAACGGAATTTTGATACCAATAGATACATAAAAAGATTTCCTAGCATTATTTAAAAAAAGAAGAAATTAAATAAAAAAACACTTTTTTCAAGTGAAATTAAGGAGCAACATTAAAACTTCAAACAAACAGAAATTAATACGTACATGATTGCGTTCCCTCCCTAGTCATTACCTCGCTCTTTTCGCTAAAGTTTTTTTTTTACTTTCATCAGAGCTATTTATTCTAATTAACGGCCTTTGTGATTAAGGGGTCATTCTTAGAAAACTAAAACAAAATTTGAACTTGGAGTAAAGAGCGAGGTATTGACTAGGGGGCGAACCCCCTAATATAGGTAATAAAAATTTACGAATACAGAAGTTCGTTACGTAAGTTAATTCGCAAGTTAAGTCAGATCAAAATTTCGAGAAAGCCATTTAGCCAAAAAAAGTAAAATTAATATACACATTTTGTTTTAGTTATTCATGTACGATATATACATACATATATATATATATATATATATATATATATATATATATATATATATATATATATATATATATATATATATATATATATATATATATATATATATATATATATATATATATATATATATATATATATATATATATATATATATATATATATATATATATATATATATATATATATAAAGCCAAAGGTTTAAATTCATCCCTTGGTAAAATATACAAAAGTATTCGCAATAGGAGTTGTTGTTATGTTGTAACCGATCCTGAACAATTTGCTTGAGATTGTTTGTAAATGAATCAAATTTCTTTTACAATCACTGGTCCAGACATGGTACTAAAAATTAGAAAAAATTATTTCATTGATTAAGAATATTGGTGCAGACAGTGCCATCTTGGAAATTTCGTAAAAGCTCATGTTGGAATTCCAATACAATGTGGCTATGGTACTGTGGCTGAGGGAGGAACACGTAAAGGTCTACTATGAGGAAACCGATTCTCTACTTTTAAAAGTCAACACTGAAAACGTCCTTAATAATTTGAGTAATGGTGAGATCACCAGTCCCCAGATGACCCAAACGTGGAAATACATCTAGATCTGGTCAAACGCTGGGCTCTAAATCAACTATTATTTAAACAGGACGTGACAAGAATTCTCTAGATGTATTTCTGAAACTGAAGTTGAACTTTATTCTGACATATACCGAGGAAATCAAAAAAGGCTGCAAGGGAGTGCCCATGCACTATGCAGAAAAGAATTTCAACATGGGCACCTACAGGGATTGTATTGTGGAAAAAACCATTCCACAAGTGAAACTCTTTGCAATTTACTCGTTAAATTATAAAATCCTTACAGTTAACGTCAAAAATAATGCTTTGATTACCGTTTTTCCAAACAGGTTTATGCTTTTACAGAAAGTTTAAGTACCCTACCCCTTAGGCACTACTTAACTTCCAACCGAGACAAATAGGTTTGCAATACGGAAAGTCTTGGTGTTAGTGAATTACTTTAAAATTTATTCCCCAAACCTGGGGAGGGGTTTTTCTCGACGCAGTGTCGGGCTGAAGGTGGCTGTGGGAGTCGGCGCGCTGGTTTCCACATACACTTTTAAAATGACTTAGAGCAGGTATTTTGTTATGTTGTGTATTATCAAATTGCAACTTTATATAAATTTATATGCATACAATTTGTTTCTTAATTTCTTTTTTTAACTCAGCTGTTGTTTTATTTATAAAGTGTCTTATTTTTGTATTATTTATTTTGTGTATAGACACGTTGTTTTTAGCTAATAATTAGAAAAACCTGTTGTCGTATTTTTTAAATGTTTAAAAAATTTTATGTGTAAATATACTTAATGGCAGTACTCCATTTGATTCTAACTCAGTTTCTGTTGGTCATTGAATATGGTTGTAACCACAGAAAGAGCATAAAACTATCAGGTTTGTATAAGTTTTAGTGAAGTTTCAAGAGCTGATACTGCAACAAGGAGTCGTATCACATCCCAAGCGATACGATGGTCTAGCTACCGCCTGAGCGAAGTGAAAGACATCAAAAATCTACAAGGCAGACTTTTTACTAGCTAAAAAGCTCCTAAAAAACCTGCAAGGTGGAGTTTTCCTTCGAATCAATTTATATTGTTTGTAGCTATTATATAGATTTCTATTGCGACTCAAAGGTATATTAGTCTTCTATATTTAGAATTATAAAACTGAATTTTTGCTAAGTTTTTCAGTTTTATAGAAGAGTGACTATTGCCAAAAAACTTCCATTTATGTTTATATTTAGATATGTAATAGTTGTCGGTTACAACTTCTAGCATTACGATATGCTTCACCATAAAGATAACAATACCAAAGTATCGATACTTTTGGAAATTATCGTATCGAGCGGCGGTACTTGATACATTTCAAGCATAATCCAAGTCAGTCCTCAGATGAATTCGATCACATCTTAGGCAAAATAAAAGACTCTTTTATCTTCCTCCTCCAAAATTCGTATCTTAGCCGAATTTTGGACTGACAAAAAAAGCATCTCGGCCACATTATTTCCAACTGAATGATTGGTTCATCACGTCCAGTTGCTAAGAACGTACTTAAGGAAGAGCCCATTTTATTTCTTTTTTCACCGAAAAAGAAAGACTCTAAATATCGAATGTCCCTCTCAGTACATATGTAGGACTTTATTTCTGGGGAAGGTGGCAAACTAAAAGAAAAGGAAAAAAATCACCTACAGAAAAATGCAGGATAATTATTTCTATGCCCCTATGCGGCGAATATAATTGGGTTAAATTTCGATTGTATTTTGGCGTGGTTCATTCTGGTTTGGTTTTTGGCCGGTTCCTTGTTTTATTTTTTCTCTCCCTGCAGATGTGGCTGTATAGCCTTGGAGGGGAATTTAATTACGTGGGCCCTTTTTGTCTTTTACTACATAAATATACTGCTATGTGTTGTCATTTAGGGGGGTGATGCCCCCTCATATTTTTGTCTACTCTACCAACTCACTTTCTTAACAAAAATTACTTTTTAGTAGTATTTATCATTAAAAAACAGACGCATCAAAGTCCAACCCACACTGAATCTTACCAAACGTCTAAAGAAAACCAAAGGATATTTTCATCCTTTTTTGTCCGAATTCTCGCAAAATTTTTAGACAAGCAAAAGACCAGTATCTCAGGAAAAAGCGAATAAATATTCTTTCATGCTCTAATGCTAAGAAAAGGCCAAAAAAGTAAACCATTGATTTGTTCCCTTTACTTCCATTATTTCCAGAAATAAATTTGTACCCAATGTCGGGGATAAGAATTTCTTCTGAGGTCTGAGGGTGTTTGTTAATTCAGTTGACGTTTATGCGTAGGCAGCACTGTCAGATAGAAAAACCAAAAAAAAAATTAATGAAAACTCAATTGCTCATCGCAGGTAGCACCGTCAGAAAAAAACCATAAAAGAGAAGTGACAAAACTTAATGGCTCTGTAGACGAAAAAAAAAACAAAAAAAAATAGCGAGAACTTGAAACAGGAGAACATGTCGAGTCGACCGTTTATGTTGTTTCTTTTTTATACAAAGGGGAAATTTATACAAAATTTATTTGCTATCTTTATTTTTATTATTATATGTTATATGCTATTATTATTTTATGAAATTTATGCTATTTTTCTTATATAAAAATTTGTAGAAATTGGTAATATATGTAAAAATACATCAGCAGAGGATAATAATTTTTCTACTAGATATATTCTATTAGATTCTATTAAATCAAATAGTACTGTATTGCGCATATGGAAACATATGGAAACATAGATAACTTGCAAACATACTTTCAGAAGATAAAACCAAATTACTAAAAGGCTTTTACCGTAATTCCAACTTGAATTAGTTATGCAAGACCCAATTGTAGAAATTGATTAATTGGAAACGACGAACTTCCGAAGACAAAAAAAAAGAAAAACGGAAAAAAATCAAGTTTAATGCAAATCCAACCAGAAAATTCATTATGCTTTGAACAATAGTAGTAGAGAGGACCCTATAACTCGTGACCCACACCCCTGCTGCCATCTACAATTTAGTTTAATGCCGACGGGGGTCCATATATGGGCATAGAGTCCCTAGGGAGAACACCTTTGCTGTCACTCCGACGGGGCACCATATATGGGCATGGAATCCCCAGGGAGAACACGTTTCCGAGAAATTGGTGTTCGTCCAGGAACATTGTTTCCGGATGAAGCTTATTAATGTCTGACAGATGATATCAAGGTTGATTAATGTCTTTGGAGTTCGTCCAGGAGAATTGTTTCTGGGCGAAGTTTATTAATGTCTGACGGATGATGTCAAGGTTGATTGATTTGTCACGAAAGGGGAATTATCTCCGGGCAAATGTTTTGATCTTAGAGATGCAGAGATTAACGCGGGAAAGGGTTTCATAGGAATTTCAAATTTGACAGCGCAGGGATATCAAAACAAAAGGAACACGCAGAAATTACGTTTAGGGGTTATTTGGGCGAAACCGTTTTAGACATTTTAGGGAATTATTTGGGCGAAACAGTTAGAGACATTTTAAAAGATGATTTTAGAAGAGGATTTAGAAGAGGATTTGAGGGTGAAACTCTGTGGTCGTTATAATACACAAGTTCTATTTGAACAGTGTCGTGAGGTCCCCAACCCCAAAGGGCTCCGATACCCCTACCCCAACCCCGAAGGTAGCCCCCGGGCCCCCAAGGTCCCCCGGGCTCCCGAAGGACCACCCGGCCCCCAAAGAGTCCCCTCCCCATTTTTATTACTTTATTAAGGCTTTATTATATCTTTTCAGAACAAGTTATTTTCTTAATGTCCATCCTAAACCCATTTTACAAGTTGAAGTACCCATCCTTCTCACCCAAAACTCTACTTTACGACTTTTTGCACACCCCAAGATCAAGCAATACTTTTCAAAAGGCATTTCAGAAAAAAGTTCTTTTCTTAGTGACCGTCCTAAACCCATTTTACAAATGGAAGTACCCATCCTTTTCACCCACAACTTTACTTTACAGCTTTTTGAATGCTCTAACACCAAACAATACTTTTTAAAGGGCATTTCTTAACAAGTTCTTTTCTTAATGTCCTTCCTAAACCCATTTTACAAGTTGAAGTACCCATCCTTTTCACCCACAACTTTACTTTACAGCTTTTTTGAATAATCCAACACCAAGCAATACTTTTCAAAAGGCATTTCATAAAAATTTCTTTTCTTAATGTCCTTCCTAAACCCATTTTACAAGTTGAAGTACCCATCCTTTTCACCCACAACTTTACTATACTGCCTTTTTGAATGCTCCAACACCAAGCAATACTTTTTAAAGGGCATTTCAGAACAAGGTCTTATCATAATGTCCATCCTAAACCCATTTTTACAAGTTGAAGTACCTATCCTTTTCACCCACAAATTTACTTTACAGCTTTTTGAGTGCCCAAACACCAAGCAATACTTTTCAAATGTCGTTTCACAATAAGTTCTTTTTTTTAATGTACCTCCTAAACCTATTTTACAAATTGAAGAACCCATCCATTTCACCCAAAAACTTTACTTTACAGCTTTTGAATGCTCGAACACCAAGCAATATTTTTCAAAGGGCATTTCAGAACAAGTTCTTTTCATAATGTCCATCCTAAACCCATTTTACAAGTTGAAGTACCCATCCTTTTCACCCACAACTTTACTATACTGCTTCTTGAATGCTCCAACACCCAGCAATACTTTTCAAAAGGCATTTCAGAACAATTTATTTTCTTAATGTCCTTCCTAAACCCATTTTAAAAGTTGAAGTACCGATTCTTTTCACCCACAACTTTACTTTACAGCATTTTGAATGCCCCAACACCAAGCAATACTTTTCAATGCATTTCACAACAAGTTCTTTTCTTAATGTCCCTCCTAAACTCATTTTACAAATTGAAGTACCCATCCTTTTTACACACAACTTTACTTTACAGCTTTTTTGAATGCTCCAACACCAAGCAATACTTTTCAAAAGGCATTTCAGAACAGTTACTTTTCTTAATGTCCTTCCTAAACCCATTTTACAATTTGAAGTACCCATCCTTTTCACCCACAACTTTACTATACTGCCTTTTTGAATCCTCCAACACCAAGCAAAAATTTTCAAAAGGCATTTCAGAGACTGTTATTTTCTTCATGTTCTTCCCAAATTCATTTTTCAAATTTAATTAATCATCTTTTTCCAACTCACCTTTCGATAAAAGCTTTTTGAATAATACCACTCCAAGCAATTATTTTCAAATACATTTTAGAACAATTCCTTTTCATAAGGTCCATCCTAAACCAATTTTACAAGTTGAAGTACCCATCCTTTTCACCACAACTTTACTCTACAGCTTTTTGAATGCTCCAACACCAAGCAATACTTTTCAAAAGGCATTTCAGAACAATTTCTTTTCTTAATGTCCCTCCTAAACCCATTTTACAAGTTGAAGTACCCATCCTTTTCACCCACAACTTTACTATACTGCCTTTTTGAATGCTCCTACACCAAGCAAAACTTTTCAAATGGCATTTCAGAACAAGTTATTTTCTTAATGTCCTTCCTAAACCCATTTTACAAGTTGAAGTTCCCATCCTTTTCACCCCCAACTTTACTTTACAGCTTTTTGAATGCCCCAACACCAAGCAATACTTTTCAAAAAGCATTTCAGAACAAGTTCTTTTCATAATATCCCTCCTAATACCATTTTACAAATTGAACTACCCATCCTTTTCACACACAACTTTACTTTACAGCCTTTCGAATGCTCCAACACCAAGAAATACTTTTCAAATGCATCTCAGAACAAGTTATTTTCTTAATGTCCTTCCTAAACCCATTTTACAAGTTAAAGTACCCATCCTTTTCACCCACAGCTTTGCTTTACAGCTTCTTGAATGCCCAACACCAAGCAATACTTTTCAAAGGCCTTTCAGAACAAGTGATTTTCTTAATGTCCTTCCTAAACCCATTTTACAAATTGAAGTACCCATCCCTTTCACCCACAACTATACTTTACAGCTTTTTTAATGCTCCAACACCAAGTAATACTTTTCAAAAGGCATTTCACAACAAGTTCCTCTCTTAATATCACTCCTAAGCCCATTTTACAAGTTGAAGTACTCATCCTTTTAACCCACATTTTTACTTTACAGCTTTTGAATGCTCCAACACCAAGCAATACTTTTCAAAGGCATTTCAGAACAAGTTCTTTTCTTAATGTCCCTCCTAAACCCATTTTACAAGTTGAAGTACCCATCCTTTTCACCCACAACTTTACTTTACAGCTTTTTGAATGCTCTAACACCAAACAATACTTTTTAAACGATATTTCCGAACAAATTCTTTTCTTAATGTCCTTCCTAAACCCATTTTACAAGTTGAAGTACCCATCCTTTTCACCCACAACTTTACTTTACAGCTTTTTTGAATAATCCAACACCAAGCAATACTTTTCAAAAGGCATTTCATAAAAATTTCTTTTCTTAATGTCCTTCCTAAACCCATTTTACAAGTTGAAGTACCCATCCTTTTCACCCACAACTTTACTATACTGCATTTTTGAATGCTCCAACACCAAGCAATACTTTTCAAAGGGCATTTCAGAACAAGTTCTTTTCATAATGTCCATCCTAAACCCATTTTTACAAGTTGAAGTACCTATCCTTTTCACCCACAAATTTACTTTACAGCTTTTTGAGTGCCCCAACACCAAGCAATACTTTTCAAATGGCATTTCACAATAAGTTTTTTTTAATGTACCTCCTAAACCTATTTTACAAATTGAAGAACCCATCCATTTCACCCAAAACTTTACTTTACAGCTTTTGAGTGCTCCAACACCAAGCAATACTTTTCAAAGGGCATTTCAGAACAAGTTCTTTTCATATTGTTTATCCTAAACCCATTTTACAAGTTGAAGTACCCATCCTTTTTACCCACAACTTTACTATACTGCTTCTTGAATGCTCCAACATCCAGCAATACTTTTCAAAAGGCATTTCAGAACAAGTTATTTTCTTAGTGTCCTTCCTAAACCTGTTTGACAAACTTAAGAGCCCATCCTTTTCTCAGACAACATCACTTTACAGTTTTTTTAATGCCCCAATACTAAGCAATACTTTTCAGTGTATTTAAAAAAAAATTCGTTTCTTAATGTCCCTCCTAAACTCATTATAAAAGACGAAGCACCCATTCTTTTTACCCAAAACTTTACTATATAGCTTTTTTGAATGCCCCAACACCGAGCAATACTTTTCAAAAGGCATTTCAGAACAAGTTATTTTCTTAATGTCCTTCCTAAACCCATTTTACAAGTTGAAGTACCCATCCTTTTAACCACAAATTTACCCTACAGCTTTTTGAATGTCCAAGACCAAGCAATACTTTTCAAAAGGCATTTCAGAACAAGTTCTTTTCTTAATGTCCTTCCTAAACCCATTTTAAAAATTGAACCTCCTATCCTTTACACCCATAACTTTACTTTAATGCCTTTTTGAATGCTCCAACTCCAAGCAATACTTTTCAAATGGCATTTCAGAACAAGTTATTTTCTTAATGTCCTTCCCAAACGCATTTTACAAGTTGAAGTTCCCATCCTTTTCACCCTCAACTTTACTTTACAGCTTTTTGAATGCCCCAACAACAAGCAATACTTAGCAAATGCAATTCAGAACAAGTTCATTTCATAATGTCCATCCTAAACCCATTTTATAAGTTTAAGTACCCATCCTTTTCACCACAACTTTACTCTACAGCTTTTTGAATGCTCCAACACCAAGCAATACTTTTCAAAAGGCATTTCAGAACAAGTTCTTTTCTTAATGTCCTTCCTAAACCCATTTTAAAAGTTGCAGTACCCACCCTTTTCACCCACAACTTTACTATAAAACCTTTTTGAATGCTCCAACACCAAGCAAAACTTTTCAAATGGCATTTCACAACAAGTTATATTCTTAATATCCCTCCTAAACCCATTTTACAAGTTGAACTTCCCATCCTTTTCACCCCCAAATTTACTTTACAGCCTTTTTGAATGCCCCAACACCAAGCAATACTTTTCAAAAGGCATTTCAGAACAAGTTCTTTTCATAATATCCCTCCTAAACCCATTTTACAAATTGAAGTACCCATCCTTTTCACACATAACTTTACTTTACAGCCTTTTGAATGCGCCAACACCAAGCAATACCTTTCAAAGGCATTTCAGAACAAGTTCTTTTCTTAATGTCCATCCTAAACCCATTTTACAAGTTAAAGTACCCATCCTTTTCACCCACAGCTTTGCTTTACAGCTTCTTGAATGCCCAACACCAAGCAATACTTTTCAAAGGCATTTCAGAACAAGTGATTTTCTTAATGTCCTTCCTAAACCCATTTTAAAAATTGAAGTACCCATCCTTTTCACCCACAACTATACTTTACAGCTTTTTTAATGCTCCAATACCAAGCAATACTTTTCAAAAGACATTTCACAACAAGTTCCTTTCTTAATATCACTCCTAAGACCATTTTACAAGTTTAAGTACTCATCCTTTTAACCCACAACTTTACTTTACAGCTTTTGAATGCTCCAACACCAAGCAATACTTTTCAAAGGCATTTCAGAACAAGTTCTTTTCTTAATGTCCCTCCTAAACCCATTTTACAAGTTGAAGTACCCATCCTTTTCACCCACAACTTTACTTTACAGCTTTTTGAATGCTCTAACACCAAAAAATACTTTTTAAACGGCATTTCAGAACAAGTTCTTTTCTTAATGTCCTTCCTAAAACCATTTTAAAAGTTGAAGTACCCATCCTTTTCACCCACAACTTTACTTTACAGCTTTTTTGAATAATCCAACACCAAGCAATACTTTTCAAAAGGCATTTCATAAAAATTTCTTTTCTTAATGTCCTTCCTAAACCCATTTTACAAGTTAAAGTATCCATCCTTTTCACCCACAACTTTACTATACTGCCTTTTTGAATGCTCCAACACCAAGCAATACTTTTCAAAGGGCATTTCAGAACAAGTTATTTTCATAATGTACATCCTAAACCCATTTTTACAAGTTGAAGTACCTATCCTTTTCACCCACAAATTTACTTTACAGCTTTTTGAGTGCCCCAACACCAAGCAATACTTTTCAAATGGCGTTTCACAATAAGTTATTTTTTTTAATGTACCTTCTAAACCTATTTTACAAATTGAAGAACCAATCAGTTTCACCCACAACTTTACTTTACAGCTTTTGAGTCCTCCAACACCAAGAAATACTTTTACAAGGGCATTTCAGAACAAGTTCTTTTCATAATGTCCATCCTAAACCCATTTTACAAGTTGAAGTACCCATCCTTTTCACCCACAACTTTACTATACTGCTTCTTGAATGCTCCAACATCCAGCAATACTTTTCAAAAGGCATTTCAGAACAAATTATTTTCTTAATGTCCTTCCTAAACCCATTTTACAAGCTGAAGTACCCATCCTTTTCACCCACAACTTTACTTTACAGTTTTTTGAATGCCCCAACACCAATCAATACTTTTCAATGCATTTCACAACAAGTTCTTTTCTTAATGACCCTCCTAAGCCCATTTTACAAATTGAAGAACCCATCCTTTTTACACACAACTTTACTTTACAGCTTTTTTGATTGCTCCAACACCGAGGAATACTTTTCAAATGGCATTTCAGAACAAGTTCTTTTCTTAATGTCCTTCCTAAACCCGTTTTACAAGTTGAAGTTCCCATCCTTTTCACCACAACTTTACTCTACAGCTTTTTGAATGCACCAACACCAAGCAATACTTTTCAAAAGGCATTTCAGAACAATTACTTTCCTTAATGTCCCTTCTAAACCCATTTCACAAGTTGAAGTACCCATCCTTTTCACCCACAGCTTTACTATACTGCTTTTTTGAATGCTCCAACATCAAGCAATATTTTTCAAATGGCATTTCAGAACAAGTAATTTTCTTAATGTCCTTCTCAAACCCATTTTACAAGTTGAAGTTCCCATCCTTTTAACCCCCAACTTTACTTTACAGCTTTTTGAATGCCCCAACAACAAGCAATGCTTTTCAAATGCATTTCAGAACAAGTTCATTTCATAATGTCCTTCCTAAACCCATTTTACAAGTTTAAGTACCCATCCTTTTCACCACAACTTTACTCTACAGCTTTTTGAATGCTCCAACACCAAGCAATACTTTTCAAAAGGCATTTCAGAACAATTTCTTTTCTTAATGTCCCTCCTAAACCCATTTTACAAGTTGAAGTACCCATCCTTTTCACCCACAACTTTACTATAATGCCTTTTTGAATGCTCCAACACCAAGCAATACTTTTCAAATGGCATTTCAGAACAAGTTATTTTCTTAATGTCCTTCCTAAACCCATTTTACAAGTTGAAGTTCCCATCCTTTTCACCCCAAAATTTGCTTTACAGCTTTTTGAATGCCCCAACACAAAGCAATGCTTTTCAAAAGGCATTTCAGAACAAGTTCTTTTCATAATATCCCTCCTAAACCCATTTTACAAATTTAAGTACCCATCCTTTTTCACACACAACTTTACTTTACAGCCTTTTGAATGCGCCAACACCAAGCAATACTTTTCAAATGCATCTCAGAACAAGTTCTTTTCTTAATGTCCATCCTAAACCCATTTTACAAGTTGAAGTACCCATCCTTTTCACCCACAGCTTTACTTTACAGCTTCTTGAATGCCCAACACCAAGCAATACTTTTCAAAGGCATTTCAGAACAAGTGATTTTCTTAATGTCCTTCCTAAACCCATTTTACAAATTGAAGTACCCATCCTTTTCACCCACAACTATACTTTACAGCTTTTTAATGCTCCAACACCAAGCAATACTTTTCAAAAGGCATTTCACAACAAGTTCCTTTCTTAATATCACTCCTAAGCCCATTTTACAAGTTGAAGTACTCATACTTTTATCCCACAACTTTACTTTACAGCTTTTGAATGCTCCAACACCAAACAATACTTTTCAAAGGCATTTCAGAACAAGTTCTTTTCTTAATGTCCCACCTAAACCCATTTTAGAAGTTTAAGTACCCATACTTTTCACCACAACTTTACTATACTGCCTTTTTGAATGCTCTAACACTTAGCAATACTTCTCAAAAGCCATTTCAGAACCAGCTACTTTCTTAATGTCCTTTCTAATCCCATTTTAAAAGTTGAAGTTCCCAGTCTTTTCACCCCCAACTATATTTTAAAGCTATTGCATGCCAAAACACCAAGCAATACTTTTCAAAAGTCATTTCTGAATAAGGTGTTTTCTTAATTTCCCTTCTAAACCCATTTTACAAGTTGAAGTACCCATCCTTTTCACCTACAACTTTACTTTACAGCTTTTGAAGCCCCAACGCCTAGCAATACTTTTCAAAAGGCATTTCAGAACCAGTTCCTTTCTTAATGTCCCTCTTAAACAAATTTTACAAATTGAAGTACTCATCCTTTTCACCACAACTTTACTATACTGCTTTTTTGAATAATCCAACACCAAGCAATACTTCTCAAATGGCATTTCAGAACAAGTTATTTTCTTAATGTCCTTCCTAAACCCATTTTACAAGTTGAAGTTCCCATCCTTTTCACCCGCAACTATACTTTACTGCCTTTTTGAATGCCAAAAAACCAAGCAATACTTTTCAAAAAACTTTTCAGAAAAAGTTCTTTTCATAATGTTGCTCCTAAACCCATTTTACAAGTTGAAGTACCAATCCTTTTCACCCACAACTTAACTTTACAGCTTTTGAATGCCCCATAACCTAGCAATACTTTTCAAAAGGCATTTCAGAACCAGTTTCTTTCTTAATGTCCCTCCTAAACCATTTTACAAGTTGAAGTACCCATCCTTTTCACCACAACTTCACTATACTGCTGTTTTGAATGCTCCAACACCAAGCAATAATTCTCAAATGGCATTTCAGAAAAAGTTATTTTCTTAATTTCCTTCCTAAACCCATTTTACAAGTTGAAGTACTCAGCCTTTTCACCCCCAACTATAATTTACAGCTCTTGAATGACACAACACCAAGCAATACTTTTCAAAAGACATTTCAGAACAAGGTCTTTTCTTAATGTCCCTCCTAAACCGATTTTACAAGTTGAAGTACCCATCCTTTTAACCCACAACTTTACGTTACAGCTTTTGAATGCCCCAACACCTAGCAATACTTTTCAAAAAGCATTTCAGAACCAATTCCTTTCTTAATGTCATTCCTAAAACCCTTTTACAAGTTGAAGTACCCATCCTATTCGCCACAACTTTACTTTACAACTTTTTTTTTATTGTCCCTCCTAAACCCATTTTACAAGTTGAAGTACCCATCTTTTTCACCCAGAACTATACTTCACAGCTTTTTGAATGCCCCAACACCAAGCAATACTTTTCAAAAGGCATTTCAGAACAAGTTCTTTTCTTAATGTCCCTCCTAAACCCATTTTACAAGTTGAGGTACCCATCCTTTTCACCACAACTTAACTTTACAACTTTTTTGCACGCCACAGTATCATACAAGATTTCACTTTAGTTCAGATTTTTGTCAAAGAGATGAAAAAATTGAAAATACTATTCCAAATTTTTCACATAAAATAGAAAGTTCAATTTATCTTCTGGATTTTATTAAGGAACTTACAGTTCAATTCTAATTTCTCCAAAGAAAATAAAAATCTTCCACTTCAGTTCTTAATTTCACAAAGACACAAAGAAATTTAAAGTTCTATTGGAAATTTTTCAGTAGAAAATATAAAAAAATATACCATAGTTGTGAATATTTTCCCGGAAGATAAAAATTTCTACTTCAATTTTAAATTTTCTCAACGAAGTGAAGAAAAGTTCAAATTCTAGTCATCATGCAAGATTCCACTTCAGTTCAGATTTTTCTCAAAGAGATGAAAAAATTTGAAATACTGTTCCAAATTTTTCATAGAAGATAGCAAGTTCAAGTTATTTTCTGAATTTTATTAAACAACTTACAGTTCAATTCTAATTTCTCCAAAGAAAATAAAAATCCTCCACTTCAGTTCTTAATTTCACAAAGACACAAGGAAATTTAAAGTTCTGTTTGAAATTTTTCCGTAGAAGATAGAAAAAGCTATACCATAGTTGTGAATATTTTACCGGAAGATAAAAAGTTCTACTTCAATTTTAAATTTTCTCAACGAAGTGAAGAAAAGTTCAAGCTCTAGTCTGAATTTTCTCAATGAAAAAGAAATTAGTTATTGATCAATGCTATTTTTTCAAAATAATGTAAAAAGGTTCACTTCAGTTCAGATTTTTCTCAAAGAGATAAAAAATTTAAAATACTGTTCCAAATTTTTCTTAGAACATAGAAAAGTTCAAGTTCTTTTCTGAATTTTACGAAAGAACACACTTTAATTCTGATTTATCCAGAGAAAATAAAAATCTTCCACCTCAATTATTTATTTTCACAAAGACACAAAGAAATTGAAAGTTCTTTTCTAAATTTTTCCATAGAAGATAGAGAAGTTATACCTTAGTTGTGAATATTTTCCCGGAAGATAAAAAGTTCTACTTTAATTTTAAATTTTCTCAATGAAGTGAAGAAAAGTTCAAGCTCTCTTCTGAATTTTCTCAATGAAAAAGAAATTAGTTATTGATCAATTCTATTTTTCCGAATAATATAAAAAGGTTCCACTTCACTTCAAATTTTTCCCCAAAGACATAAATTTAAAATTCTCCTCCAAATCTATTTAGAAGATAGAAAAAGTTACACATTGATCGAGAATATTTCACTATGAAGATAAGGAGCTACTTTTCTCATTGATGTGAAGAAAAGTTCAAGTTCTTTTCCTAACTATCCCTCTGAAAAGAAATAAGTTACAGATCAGTTCTATTTTTCAAGAAAAAATAAAAATTTTCGACTTCAGTTCAGATTTTTCTCAAAGAGATGGAAAAATTTAAAATTACTGTTCTAAATTTTTCATAGAAGATACAAAAAGTTATACGTTGATCATGAAAAGTTAACTCAAGTCTGAATTTTATTAAAGAACTTACAGTTCAATTCTAATTTTTCCAGAGAAAAATAAAAATCTTCCACCTCAGCTCTTAATTTCACAAAGGCACAAAGAAATTTAAAGTTCTCTTCTGAATTTTCTTAGAGAAAAAAAAAGTTATAGTTCAATTCTAATTTTTTTTTAAAGAAAATAAAAAATCTCCAACATTTTAATAAACATTCTAAGCGCTTAAAATGCTAACGTTTCCTTCCACTTCAGTTCTTAATTTCACAAAGATATTTAATTTAAACATGGAGAGATGTTTACTAGCTAACCTAACCTAACTAACTTACCTAATCTGACTTAACCTAACCTAATTTAACCTAACTTAACCTAGTCTAACCTAACCTAACCATACTCGCCGGAAAATCCCCCCAGGTCGACTTTGTATTTCTCTCTAACTATGCATGCTTGCGGGTTTGCAAACGTACTCTATGGTTGCTCTTACATTGGAAGCGACTTTCTCAGTGGAAATCAGTAAGGAAAAGAAGGGCCTACTGCTGCACCAACATTATAAATCATATTTTGTCGACGTGCCAAAACTGTTGCCTCTGTAAAAATAACGAGATAATAGACAGTGAAATTGTTGTTAAAATAAAAAGAGCATTGTCAGTCAATATTACTAATGAATATATTGACAATTTGTTTGGACAATTAAGCACAAATGAGACTTATTACTACTATTGATCATATAGTCAATGAATCAAATAATACCTATGATGAAACGTGTATTGAATCAGTAGGTGACATTCCCAGGGGAAATTGTATATGATTCAAAATGGATGAATGATTATTCTAGTGGTTATGAACTAAGAGAAGCGAGTAACTCTAGTATCAAGAGATAGAGAGCTTGATAAATTATTTTATGGAGCAGATTCAGAATGTACAATGCTGTTCAATGATGTTAATAATGTAAAATAATGTCCATAATATATTTTTATATTTTTATTACATGTTGCTACTTCAATAAAAATATTATGTGCATTACTTTGTTTTATTTCTATTATCATAAAAAACGATAACATGTTAAGCGCTTAGAACGTCTATTTAAAGTTTTGAGATTTTTTATTTTCTTTAAAAAAAATTAGAATTGAACTATAACTTTTTTCTTTTCTCTAAGAAAATTCAGAAGAGAACTTTAAATTTCTTTGTGCCTTTGTGAAATTAAGACCTGAAGTGGAAGATTTTTATTTTTCTCTGGAGAAATTAGAATTGAACTGTAAGTTCTTTAATAAAATTCAGACTTGATTTAACTTTTCATGATCAACGTATAACTGTTTGTATCTTATATGAAAAATTTAGAACAGTAATTTTAAATTTTTCCATCTCTTTGAGAAAAATCTGAACTGAAGTGGAAAATTTTTATATTTTCTTGAAAAATAGAACTGATCTGTAACTTATTTATTTTCATAGGGATAGTTAGGAAAAGAACTTGAACTTTTCTTCACATCAATGAGAAAATTAGCTCCTTATCTTCATAGTGAAATATTCATGATCAATGTGTAACTTTTCTATCTTCTACAAAAAATTTGGAGGAGAATTTTAAATTTACGTCTTTGGGGAAACATACGAACTGAAGTGGAACCTTTTTATATTATTAGGAAAAATAGAATTGATCAATAACGAATTTCTTTTTCATTGATAAAATTCAGAAGAGAGCTTGAACTTTTCTTCACTTCATTGGGAAAATTTAAAATTAAAGTAGAACTTTTTATCTTCCGGGAAAATATTCACAACTAAGGTATAACTTCTCTATCTTCTATGGAAAAATTTAGAAAAGAACTTTAAATTTCTTTGTATCTTTGTGAAAATAAATAATTGAAGGGAAAGATTTTTATTTTCTCTGGAGAAATTAGAATTGAAGTGTGTTCTTTCGTAAAATTCAGAAAAGAACTTGAACTTTTCTATGTTCTAAGAAAAATTTGGAACAGTATTTTTAATTTTTTCATCTCATTGAGAAAAATCTGAACTGAAGTGGAACCTTTTTACATTATTTGGAAAAAATAGAATTGATCAATAACTAACTTCTTTTTCATTGAGAAAATTCAGACTAGAACTTAAACTTTTCTTCACTTCGTTGAGAAAATATAAAATTGAAGTAGAACTTTTTATCTTCCGGGAAAATATTCACAACTATGGTATAGATTTTTCTATCTTCAACGGAAAAATTTCAAATAGAACTTTAAATTTCCTTGTGTCTTTGTGAAATTAAGAACTGAAGTGGAAGATTTGGGTTTAGGAGAAATGGGTTTAGGAGGGACATTAAGAAAAAAAGTTGTAAAGTAAAGTTGTGGTGAAAAGGATGGGTACTTCAACTTGTAAAATGGTTTTAGGAGGGACATTAAGGAATAGGTTCTGAAATGCATTTAGAAAAGTATTGCTAGGTGTTGGGGCATTCAAAAGCTGTAAAGTAAAGTTGTGGGTGAAAAGTATGGGCACTTCAACTTGTAAAATGGGTTTAAGAGGGACATTCAGAAAAGACCTTGTTCTGAAATGTCTTTTAAAAAGTATTGCTTGGTGTTTTGGCATTCAAGAGCTGTTAAGTATAGTTGCGGTTGAAAAGGATGGGAAGTTCAACTTGTAAAATGGGTTTAGGAAGGACATTAAGAAAATAACTTGTTCTGAAATGCCATTTGAGAAGTATTGCTTGGTGTTGGAGCATTCAAAAAAGCAGGATTGTAAAGTTGTGGTGAAAAGGATGAGTACTTCAACTTGTAAAATGGGTTTAGGAGGGACATTAAGAAAGGAACTGGTTCTGAAATGCCTTTTGAAAAAGATTGCTAGGTGTTGGGGCATTCAAAAGCTGTAAAGTAAAGTTGTGGGTGAAAAGGATAGGTACTTCAACTTGTAAAATGGGTTAAGGAGAGACATTAAGAAAAGATCTTGTTCTGAAATGTCTTTTGAAAAGTATTGCTTGGTGTTGTGGCATTCAAGAGCTGTAAAGTATAGTTGCGGGTGAAAAGGATGGGAACTTAAACTTGTAAAATGGGTTTAGGAAGGATATTAGGAAAATAACATTTTTTGAAATTTCATCTGAGAAGTATTCCTTAGTGTTGGAGAATTCAAAAAAGTAGTATAGTAAAGCTATGGTTAAAAGAATGAGTACTTCAACCTGTAAAGTGAGTTTAGGAGGGAAATTAAGAAAGGAACTGGTGCTTAAATTCCTTTGAAAAGTATTGCTAGGTGTTGGAGCATTCAAAAGCTGTAAAGTAAAGTTGTGGGTTAAAAGGATGGGTACTTAAACTTGTAAAATGGGCTTCAGAGTGATATTAAGAAAGGAACTTGTTGTGTAATGCCTTTTAAAAAGTATTGCTTGGTGTTGGGGCATTCAAAAAGCTGTAAAGTAAAGTTGTGGGTGTAAAGGATGGGTACTTCAACTTGCAAAATGGGTTTAGGACGGACATTAAGAAAAGAACTTGTTCCGAAATGCCCTTTGAAAAGTACTGCTTGGTTTTGGAGCATTCAAAAAGCTGTAAAGTATAGTTATGGGGGAAAAGGATGGGTACTTCAATTTGTAAAATGGGTTTAGGAAGGACATTAAGAAAATAACTTGTTCTGAAAAGCCTTTGAAAAGTATTGCTTGGTTTTGGGCATTCAAAAAGCTGTAAGTTAAAGTTGTGGATAAGAAAGGATTGGCACTTCAATTTGTAAAATGGGTTTAAGATGGACATTAAGAAAAAAACTTGTTCTGAAATGCATTTGAAAAGTATTGCTTGGTGTTGGCGCATTCAAAAGGCTGTAAAGTAAAGTTGTGTGTGAAAAGGATGGGTACTTCAATTTGTAAAATGGGTTTAGGAGGGATATTATGAAAAGAACTTCTGAAATGCTTTTTGAAAAGTATTGCTTGGTGCTGGGGAATTCAAAAAGCTGTAAAGTAAAGTTGGGGGTGAAAAGGATGTGAACTTCAACTTTTAAAATGGGTTTAGGAAGGACATTAAGAAAATAACTTGTTCTGAAATGCCATTTGAAAAGTATTGCTTGGTGTTGGAGCATTGAAAAAGGCAATATAGTAAAGTTGTGGGTGAAAAAGATGGGTATTTCAACTTGTAAAATGGGTTTAGGAGGGATATTAAGAAAAGAAATTGTTCTGAAATGCCTTTTGAAAAGTATTGCTTGGTGTTGGAGCATTCAAAAAGCTGTAAAGTAAAGTTGTGGTGAAAAGGATGGGTACTTCAACTTGTAAACTGGGTTTAGGATGGACATTAAGAAATGAACTTGTTCTGAAATGCATTTGAAAAGAATTGCTTGGTGTTGGAGCATTCAAAAAGGCAGTATAGTAAAGTTGTGGGTGAAAAGGATGGGTAATTAAAATTGTAAAATGGGTTTAGTAAGGACATTAAGAAAAGAAATTGTTCTGGAATACCTTTTGAAAAGTATTGCTTGGTGTTGGAGCATTCAAAAAAACTGTAAAGTAAAGTTGTGTGTAAAAGGGATGGGTACTTCATCTTGTAAAATGGGTTTAGGAGGGACACTAAGAAAAGAACTTGTTGTGAATGCATTGAAAAGTATTGCTTAGTATTGGGGCATTAAAAAAGATGTAAAGTGAAGTTATTGGAGAAAAGAGTGGGTACTTAAACTTGTAGAACGGGCTTAGGAAGGACATTAAGAAAATAACTTGTTCTGAAATGCCTTTTGAAAAGTATTGCTGGGTGTTGGAGCATTCAAGATGCAGTATATTAAAGTTGTGGGTGAAAAAGATGGGTACTTCAACTTGTAAAATGGGTTTAGGATGGACACTATGAAAAGAACTTGTTCTGAAATGCCTTTTGAAAAGTATTACTTGGTGTTGGGGCATTCAAAAGCTGTAAAGTAAAGTTGTGGGTGAAATGGATGGGTTCTTCAATTTGTAAAATAGGTATAGGAGGTACATTAAAAAAAGAACTTATTGTGAAATGCCATTTGAAAAGTATTGATTGGTGTTGGGGCACTCAAAAAGTTGTAAAGTAAATTTGTGGGTGAAAAGGATAAGTGCTTAAACTTGTAAAAATGGGTTTAGGATGGACATTATGAACAGAACTTGTTCTGAAATTCCCTTTGAAAAGTATTGCTTGGTGTTGGAGCATTCAAAAAAGCTGTAAAGTAAAGTTGTGGGTGAAAAGGATAGGTACTTCAACTTGTAAAATGGGTTTAGGACGGTCACTAAGAAAATAACTTGTTCTGAAATGTCTTTTGAAAAGTATTGCTTGACCTTGGGGTGTGCAAAAAGTCGTAAAGTAAAGTTGGGGGTGAGAAGGATTGGTACTTCAACTTGTAAAATGGATTTAGGATGGACATTAAGAAAATAACTTGTTCTGAAAAGATATAATAAAGCCTTAAATAAGCAATAAAAAATGGGGAGGGGACTCTTTTGGGGCCCGGGGGGCCTTTAGGGGTCCAGGGGGCCCTTGGGGGCCGGGTGTTCCCTTGCGAGACCGGGGTACCTTTGGGGACCGGAGGCTTCGTTCGGGGTTGGGGTAGGGGTATCGGAGCCCTTTGGGGTTGGGTAGGGGACCTCACGACACTGTTCAAATGGAACTTGTGTATTATAACGACCACAGAGTTTCACCCTCAAATCCTCTTCTAAATCCTCTTCTAAAATCATCTTTTAAAATGTCTCTAACTGTTTCTCCCAAATAATTCCCTAAAATGTTTAAAACGGTTTCGTCAAAATAACCCCTAAACGTAATTTCTGCGTGTTCCTTTTGTTTTGACATCCCTGCGCTGTCACGTTTGAAATTCCTATGAAACCTTTTCCCACGTTAATCTCTTCATCTCTAAGATCAAAACATTCGCCCGGAGATAATTCCCCTTTCGTGGCAAATCAACCAACCTTGACATCATCCGTCAGACATTAATAAACTTCGCCCGGAAACAATTCTCCTGGACGAACTCCAAAGACATTCATCAACCTTGACATCATCTGTCAGACATTAATAAACTTCGCCCGGAAACAATTCTCGTGGACGAACACCAATTTCTCGGAAACGTGTTCTCCCTGGGGAATCCATGCCCATATATGGTGCCCCGTCAGACTGACAGCACAGGTGTTCTCCCTAGGGACTCTTTGCCTATGACGGGACTCTAGAGACTCCCATCGGCATTAAACTAAATTGTAGATGGCAGCAGGGGTGTGGGTCACGAGTTATAGGGTCCTCTCTACTAATAGTTACTTGAATGATATAGCCCCTACTGCTCAAGTTGCTCATTCATTGACGCATTATAGAATCGTTTTGTTTCGTTAGTTTCTTTCAGCTAAGCGTGAGACAAGACCAAGAGAAGTAATAAAAAAATTTGGCCGTATTTTTGCATATTAGGGGGATGGGTAAATAGTTGTACAGTGTGAAGTTACAAAATAATTCTTATATATTATGCACAATAAGTGTACCTTTCAAATTAGGCATGTAGACCCGCTATACTTTGCCCCCCCCCTATTGTGCAAAAATATAGCCCAAATTTGTTTCTAAAGCATTATATTGTTATCATAATTTGATTTTGTACGTTTTTTCTTTCTTTTTTTCAAAAAAGAAACCAACAGAGAGAAAAAACTCAATAAAAAAAAAAAACGAGACTGCGGCCAGTCTCGTTTATTGCTTGTTTTTCATCGAGTTTTTTCTCTCTATTGGTTTTCTTGTCATGGCTGGCCAGTTCGGCTTAAGATCTTTCATTTGTTTTTATTTTTTCTCAATTACTTTTATCTTTCGCTGCAGTTTATTTCAAAGGTTAAATTTTTCTATTCTATATATATATATATATATATATATATATATATATATATATATATATATATATATATATATATATATATATATATATATATATATATATATATATAGGCTATATATATAATGTGAATGACTATATATTTATATTTTACTTTCGAAACAACAGTAGAAATAACTTTAATGTTGGCTTTACTTATTTTAGGCTTTATTACCTAACTCAAAAACGAGAAAATCACAGATTTTATACACCAAAACTGTTGTCAAACAAAGAGAGGGGGGACGAATTAGCAAATAGCGACAAAGACCACACTGCCACACTGTTTATGAATTAACCAAAAAAAATTTCAGGCAATAAGACTGCAGGCAGATCTCCTGCTATTTTTTTCGTTCAGAATTTATTGTTTTTACGTGCCTACTAATTTTCTAGATGCAGCACCAGCTATACAGCTTATATCAGCCTTGCTAAACAATTCCTACCAAGTTGTGATGTGATAAACCACCCCTGTATAAGTAACTAGCTGTAAAAGGATATGATACTCATATCATTGAGTAAATTATTCTTAGAAGTATATTATAATTGTCTCTGCAAGTAGCAAAGACGAGAAAAAAAGAATAACAAGAACTCGAGACAGGAGAAGATATGTCAGTAGTATCTATATAGGGAATATGACACCTACATTCACGCCTACAAGAATATACTCAAAAGTGTAATAGATATGAACCGTACAAGAAAACCCACGCCTGAGACACTACAGTTGCACGTGGACATAGCAAAAAAAGTTGGCTACCTATAAAGTGGCCAAGCATGTTTTGAAACTATAGTCAAGGCTTTATAAGACAATCATACTGGTTTTTTGTTATTGATATGAATTGCACAAGAATGTGCAGCATAGCTTCACGTGGACATTTTAAAAAGCTGGCAGTATGAGCGGGGATTCCCCACTGGTCTGGTTTCTGATTTTTTGGACAATTGCCTTAACTCGAGAGTAGTTTGATTAAGAATGTAACATGTCTAGAATTGTTTGATTGAAATTTGCAAAAAGGGATAAGGGGTTCGCAAATTGGACTATACAAACGATATTAATTGAATAATAGAGAAAAAAAACATAGCTAGATAGTATTTAAGAATTGGATTGTATGAAGGTGGAGAAAAAGGGTTAAAGTGATTAGCAGTTAAGGTAACCCTGAAGAGCATGTTAATTCATATCTTATTTATTATATATTTGAGACAACATAAATCCATTAAAATGGTTAATGATGATAGAATGACATTGCGATTTGACCTAGCTCTACCTCACCGATGTGTTCTGTATAATACACAAGTGGTGTTTGAACAGTTTTGTCAGTTTAAAATAGAGTCTAACATTATAGTTTACTAAAATTTGATACTAAGAGAGATGTAGATGGCAAGCAAAGAATTTTAATAATGAAATTCAGAACAAACCTTAGAAATCATTGCAAATCAAGTAGTAAGGTGTATGTGAGTATGAACCATCAAGGATCATAAGTACCAACGACCCTAATCAGCAGAGACATCAACCCCCCAAAGGTCCCCTATTCTCAAGCTCGAAGGGTGCCCCCCTCCCCTCCAACTTTTTGCCCCCCCCCCCATTTTTTTTATCATGATATATTTTTTCAACTTTGATTTTTCTTGATTTTTCAAAGTTCATTTTGGATTTCTTTCATTGAAATGCAAGAGTTGGAATATTTAAGTAGTGTTTTGTTGTGCTTTACCTTGTCACAGTTAAATTCTCTTGATTTTTCAAAGTTCATTTTGGATTTCTTTCCTTGAAATGCAAGAGTTGGAATATTTCAGTAGTGTTTTGTCGTGGTTTACCTTGTCACAGTTACATTATCTTGATTTTTCAAAGTTCATTTTGGATTTTTACATTCTCTTGATTTTACAAAGTTCATTTGGAATTTCTTTCATTGAAATGCAAGACTTGGATTATTTCAGTAATGTTTTGTCGTGATTTACCTAGTGTCTGTCTTTCTCTGTTTATGTGCCTGATTTTATTTGTTTGCATGTCTGGGTTAGTGTTTGCAAGTCTAAGTATTTGTATTTGTTGGTTTGAATGTCTAAAGTGTCTGTCTTTCTCTGTTTGTGTGTCTGATTCTATTTGTATGCATGTCTGGGTTGGTGTTTGCAAGTCCAAGAATTTGTCTTTGTTGGTTTGAATGTCTAAATTGTCTGTCTTTCTCTGTTTGTGCGTCTGATTCTATTTGTTTGCATGTCTGGTTTGGTATTTGCAAGTCCAAGAATTTTTCTTTGTTGGTTTGAATGTCTAAAGTGTCTTTCTTTATCTGTTTGTGTGTCTGATTCTATTTGTTTGCATGTCTGGATTGGTGTTTGCAAGTCCAAGTATTTGTCTTTGTTGGTTTGAATGTCTAAAGTGTCTGTGTTTCTCTGCTTGTGTGTCTGATTCTATTTGTTTGCATGTCTGGGTTGGTGTTTGCAAGTCCATGTATCTGTCTTTGATGGTTTGAATATCAAAATTGTCTGTCTTTCTCTGTTTGTGTATCTGATTTTATTTGTTTGCATGTCTGGGTTGGTGTTTGTAAGGCCAAGAATTTGTTTTTGTTTGTTTGAATGTCTAAAGTGTCTATTTTTATGTGGCTGATTCTATTTGTTTACATGTCTTGCTTGGTGTTTGCAAGTCCAAGTATTTGTCTTTCTTGGTTTGAATGTTTATTGGTTTGAATGTCTAAAGTTTCTGTCTTTCTCTGTTTGTGTGTCTGATTCTATTTGTATGCATGTCGGGGTTGGTGTTTGCAAGTCCAAGAATATGTCTTTGTTGGTTTGAATGTCTAAAGTGTTTGTATTTATCTGTTTGTGTGTCTGATTCTATTTGTTTGCATGTCTGGATTGGTGTTTACAAGTCCAAGTATTTGTCTTTGTTGGTTTGAATGTCTAAAATGTCTGTCTTTCTCTGTTTGTGTGTCTGATTCTACTTGTTTGCATGTCTGGGTTGGTGTTTGCAATTCCAAGTATTTGTCTTTGTTGGTTTGAATGTCTAAATTGTCTGTCTTTCTCTGTTTGTGTGTCTGATTCTATTTGTTTGCATGTCTGGGTTGGTGTTTGCAAGTCCAAGAATTTGTCTTTGTTGGTTGGAATTTCGAAAGTGCCTGTCTTTGTCTGTTTGTTTGTCTGATTCTATTTGCTTGCATGTTTGGATTGGTGTTTGCAAGTCCAAGTATTTGTCTTTGTTGGTTCGAATATATAAAATGTCTGTGTTTCTCTGTTTGTGTGTCTGATTCTATTTGTTTGCACGTCTGGGTTGGTGTTTGCAAGTCCAAGTATCTGTCTTTGTTGGTTTGAATGTCTAAATTGTCTGTTTTCTCTTTTTGTGTGTCTGATTCTATTTTTTTTTATATCTGGGTTGGTGTTTGTAAGTCCAAGAATTTGTCTTTGTTTGAATGACTAAAGGGTTTTTTTTTCTCTGTTTATTTGGCTGATTCTATTTGTTTACATGTCTTGGTTGGTGTTTGCAAGTCCAAGTATTTATCTTTGTTGGTTTGAATGTTTAAAGTGTCTGTTTTTCTCTGTTTGAGTGTCTGATTCTGTTTGTTTGTATGTCTGGGTTGATGTTTGCAAGTCCAAGAATTTGTCATTGTTGCTTTGAATGTCTAAAGTGTCTGTCTTTTTTTGTTTGTGTGTCTGATTCTATTTGTTTGCATGTCTGGGTTGGTGTTTGCAAGTCCAAGTATCTGTCATTGTTGGTTTTAATGTCTAAAGTTTCTGTCTTTCTGTTTGCTTGTATGATTCTTTTTGTTTGAATGTCTGGGTTGGTGTTTGAAAGTCCAATAATTTGTCATTGTTGCTTTGAATGTCTAAAGTGTGGGTCTTTCTCTGTTTTTGTGGCTGATTATATTTGTATGCATGTCTGGGTTAGTGTTTGCCTTTCCAAGGACTTGTCTTTGATGCTATGAATGTCTAAAGTGTCTGTCTCTGTTTGTGTGTCGGATTCTATTTTTTTGCATGTCTGGGTTGGTGTTTGCAAGTCCAAGAATTTGTCATTATTGGTTTGAATGTCTAAAGCGTTTGTCTGTCTCTGTTTGTGTGTCGGATTCTATTTTTTTGCATGTCTGGGTTGGTGTTTGCAAGTCCAAGAATTTGTCTTTGTTGGTTTGAATGTCTAAAGTGTCTGTCTTTCTCTGTTTGTGTGTCTGTTTCTATTTGTTTGCATGTCTGGGTTGGTGTTTGCAAGTCCAAGAATTTGTCTTTGTTGGTTTGAATGTCTAAAGTGTATGTCTTTCTCCATTTATGTGGCTGATTCTATTTGTTTACATGTCTGGGTTGGTGTTTGCAAGTCCTAGTATTTGTCTTTGTTTGGTTTGAATGTTTAAAGTGTCTGTCTTTCTCTGTTTGAGTATCTTATTTTATTTGTTTGAATGTCTGGGCTGATGTTTGCAAGTCCAAGAATTTGTCTTTGTTGGTTTGAATGTTTAAAGTGTCTGTCTTTCTCTGTTTGAGTATCTTATTTTATTTGTTTGCATGTCTGGGCTGATGTTTGCAAGTCCAAGAATTTGTCTTTGTTGGTTTGAATGTCTAAAGTGTCTGTCTTTCTCTGTTTACATGTCTGATTCTTTTTGTTTGCATGTCTATGTTGGTGTTTGCAAGTCCAAGTATTTGTCTATGTTGGTTTGAATGTCTAAACTGTCTGTCTTTCTCTGTTTGTGTGTCTGATTCTATTTGTTTGTATGTCTGGGTTGGTGTTTGCAAGTCCGAGAATTTGTCTTTGTTGGTATGAATGTCTAAAGCGTCTGCCTTTCTCTGTTTGTGTGGCTGATTCTATTTGTTTGCATGGCTGGGTTGGTGTTTGCAAGTCCAAGTATTTGTCTTTGTTGGTTTGAATGTCTAAAGTGTCTGTCTTTCTCTGTTTGTGTGTCTCATTCTATTTGATTGCATGTCTGGGCTGATGTTCGCACGTCCAAGAATTTGTCTTTGTTGGTTTGAATGTCTAAAGTGTCTGTCTTTCTGTGTATACATGTCTGATTCGTTTTGTTTGCATGTCTGGGTTGGTGTTTGCAAATCCAAGTATTTGTCTTTGTTGGTTTGAATGTCTAAAGTGTCTGTCTTTCTCTGTTTCTGTGTCTGATTCTATTTGTTTGCATGTCTGGGTTGGTGCTTGTAAGGCCGAGAATTTGTCTTTGTTTGTTTGAATGTCTAAAGTGTCTGTTTTTCTCTGTTTCTGTAGCTGATTCTATTTGTTTACATGTCTTGCTTGGTGTTTGCAAGTCCAAGAATTTGTCTCTGCTGGTTTGAATGTCTAAACTGTCTGTCTTTCTCTGTTTGTGTGTCTTTCTCTTTTTCTCTGTTTCTCATCAAGGATCATAAGTACCAACGACCCTAACCAGCAGAGACATCAACCCCCCAATGGTCCCCAATCCCCACACGCGAAGGGTGCACCCTCCCCTCCAAATTTTTGCCCCCCCCCCCTCCCCATTTTTTTTAACATGATATATTTTTATCAACTTTTTTTTGACATTTCTTCGAATGAGATGAAACATACTTAAATTCAGTAGTGTTTTGTCGTGGTTTACCTTTTCAAAGTTACATTCTCTTTATTTCTCAAAGTTCATTTCTGTTTTCTATAATTGAAATGCAAGAGCTGGAATATTTCAATAGTGTTATGTTGTGATTTACCTTTTCAAAGGTACATTCTATGGATTTTTAAAATTTTATTTTGTATTTCTTTACTTGAAATGCTAGAGTTGGAATATTTCAGTAGTGTTTTGTCGTGGTTTACCTTGTCACAGCTACATTCTCTTGATTTTTCAAAGTTCATTTTCGATTTTTACATTCTCTTGCTTTTAAAAAGTTCATTTTGAATTTCTTTCATTTAAATGAAAGACTTGGATTATTTCAGTAATGTTTTGTCGTGATTGACCTAGTGTCTGTCTTTCTCTGTTTATGCGCCTGATTCTATTTGTTTGCATGTCTGGGTTCGTGTTTGCAAGTCCAAGAATTTGTCTTTGTTGGTTTGAATGTCTAAAGTGTCTGTCTTTATCTGTTTGTGTGTCTGATTCTATTTGTATGCATGTCTGGGTTGGTGTTAGCAAGTCCAAGAATTTGTTTTTGTTGGTTTTAATGTCTAAATTGTCTGTCTTTCTCTGTTTGTGCGTCTGATTCTATTTGTTTGCATGTCTGGGTTGGTGTTCGCAAGTCCAAGAATTTGTCTTTGTTGGTTTGAATGTCTAAAGTGTCTGTCTTTCTCTGTTTGTGTGTTTGATTCTATTTGTTTGCATGTCTGGATTGGTGTTTGCAAGTCCAAGTATTTGTCTTTGTTGGTTTGAATGTGTAAAATGTCTGTCTTTCTCTGTTTGTGTGTCTGATTCTATTTTTTTGCATGTTTGGGTTGGTGTTTGTAAGGCCAAGAATTTGTTTTTGTTTGTTTGAATGTCTAAAGTGTCTGTTTTTTTGTGGCTGATTCTATTTGTTTACATGTCTTGCTTGGTGTTTGCAAGTCCAAGTATTTGTCTTTCTTGGTTTGAATGTTTATTGGTTTGAATGTCTAAAGTTTCTGTCTTTCTCTGTTTGTGTGTCTGATTCTATTTGTATGCATGTCGGGGTTGGTGTTTGCAAGTCCAAGAATTTGTCTTTGTTGGTTTGAATGTCTAAAGTGTCTGTCTTTATCTGTTTGTGTGTCTGATTCTATTTGTTTGCATGTCTGGATTGGTGTTTACAAGTCCAAGTATTTGTCTTTGTTGGTTTGAATGTCTAAAATGTCTGTCTTTCTCTGTTTGTGTGTCTGATTCTACTTGTTTGCATGTCTGGGTTAGTGTTTGCAAGTCCAAGTATCTGTCATTGTTGGTTTGAATGTCTAAATTGTCTGTCTTTCTCTGTTTGTGTGTCTGATTCTATTTTTTTGCAGGTCTGGGTTGGTGTTTGCAAGTCCAAGAATTTGTCTTTGTTGGTTGGAATGTCGAAAGTGCCTGTCTTTATCTGTTTGTGTGTCTGATTCTATTTGCTTGCATGTTTGGATTGGTGTTTGCAAGTCCAAGTATTTGTCTTTGTTGGTTCGAATATATAAAATGTCTGTGTTTCTCTGTTTGTGTGTCTGATTCTATTTGTTTGCACGTCTGGGTTGGTGTTTGCAAGCCCAAGTATGTGTCTTTGTTGGTTTGAATGTCTAAAGTGTCTGTTATTATCTGTTTGTGTATCTGATTCTATTTGTTTTCATGTCTGGGTTGGTGTTTGTAAGTCCAAGAATTTGTCTTTGTTTGAATGTCTAAAGGGTTTTTTTTTCTCTGTTTATGTTTCTGATTCTATTTGTTTACATGTCTTGGTTGGTGTTTGCAAGTCCAAGTATTTGTCTTTGTTGGTTTGAATGTCTAAAGTGTCTGTTTTTCTCTGTTTGAGTGTCTGATTCTGTTTGTTTGCATGTCTGGGTTGATGTTTGCAACTCCAAGAATTTGTCATTGTTGCTTTGAATGTCTAAAGTGTCTGTCTTTTTCTGTTTGTGTGTCTGATTCTATTTGTTTGCATGTCTGGGTTGGTGTTTGCAAGTCCAAGTATATGTCATTGTTGGTTGTAATGTCTAAAGTGTCTGTGTTTTTCTGTTTGTGTGTCTGATTATATTTGTTTGATTGTCTGGGTTGGTGTTTGAAAGTCCAAGAATTTGTCTTTGTTGGTTTGAATGTCTAAAGTGTGTGTCTTTCTCTGTTTATGTTTCTGATTCTTTTTGTATGCATGTCTGGGTTAGTTTTTGCATTTCAAAGTATTTGTCTTTGATGGTATGAATGTCTAAAGTGTCTGTCTCTGTTTTTGTGTCGGATTCTATATTTTTGCATGTCTGTGTGGGTGTTTGAAAGTCAAAGAATTTGTAGTTGTTGGTTTGAATGTCTAAAGCGTTTGTCTTTCTCTGTTTGTGTGTCTGATTCTATTTGTTTGCATGTCTGGGTTGGTGTTTGCAAGTCCAAGAATTTGTCTTTGTTGGTTTGACTGTCTAAAGTGTCGGTCTTTCTCTGTTTCTGTGTCTGTTTCTATTTGTTTTCATGTCTGGGTTGGTGTTTTCAAGTCCAAGAATTTGTCTTTATTGGTTTGAATGTCTAAAGTGTTTGTCTTTCTCCATTTATGTGGCTGATTCTATTTGTTTACATGTCTGGGTTGGTGTTTGCAAGTCCTAGTATTTGTCTTTGTTTGGTTTGAATGTTTAAAGTGTCTGTCTTTCTCTTTTTGAGTATCTTATTTTATTTGTTTGCATGTCTGGGCTGATGTTTGCAAGTCCAAGAATTTGTCTTTGTTGGTTTGAATGTTTAAAGTGTCTGTCTTTCTCTGTTTGAGTATCTTATTTTATTTGTTTGCATGTCTGGGCTGATGTTTGCAAGTCCAAGAATTTGTCTTTGTTGGTTTGAATGTCTAAAGTGTCTGTCTTTCTCTGTTTACATGTCTGATTCTTTTTGTTTGCATGTCTATGTTGGTGTTTGCAAGTCCAAGTATTTGTCTATGTTGGTTTGAATGCCTAAACTGTCTGTCTTTCTCTGTTTGTGTGTCTGATTCTATTTGTTTGTATGTCTGGGTTGGTGTTTGCAAGTCCGAGAATTTGTCTTTGTTGGTATGAATGTCTAAAGCGTCTGCCTTTCTCTGTTTATGTGTCTGATTCTCTTTGTTTACATGTCTGGGTTGGTGTTTGCAAGTCCAAGTATTTGTGTTTGTTAGTTTGAATGTCTAAAGTCTCAGTCTTTCTCTGTGTGTGTGTCTGATTCTATTTGTTTGCATTTCTGAGTTGATGTTTACACACCCAAGAATTTGTCTTTGTTGGTTTAAATGTCTAAAGTGTCTGTCTTTCTCTGTTTACATGTCTGATTCTTTTTGTTTGCATGTCTGGGTTGGTGTTTGCAAGTCCAAGAATTTGTCTTTGCTGGTTTGAATGTCTAAAGTGTCTGTCTTTCTCTGTTTGTGTATCTGATTCTATTTGTTTGCATGTCTGGGTTGGTGATTGTAAGGCCGAGAATTTGTCTTTGTTTGTTTGAATGTCTAAAGTGTCTGTTTTTCTCTGTTTCTGTAGCTGATTCTATTTGTTTACATGTCTTGCTTGGTGTTTGCAAGTCCAAGAATTTGTCATTGCTGGTTTGAATGTCTAAACTGTCTGTCTTTCTCTGTTTGTGTGTCTTTCTCTGTTTCTCTGTTTCTCATCAAGGATCATAAGTACCAACGACCCTAACCAGCAGAGACATCAACCCCCCAAAGGTCACCTATCCCCAAAATCGAAGGGCGCCCCCCTCCCCTCCAAATTTTTGCCCCCCCTCCCCATTTTTTTTAACATGATATATTTTTATCAACTTTTTTTTGACATTTCTTCGAATGAGATGAAACATACTTAAATTCAGTAGTGTTTTGTTGTCGTTTACCTTGTCACAGTTACATTCTCTTGATTTTTCAAAGTTCATTTCGGATTTCTTTCATTGAAATGCAAGAGTTGGAATATTTCAGTAGTGTTTTGTTGTGCTTTACCTTATAACACTTACATTCTCTTGATTTTTCAAAGTTCATTTTGGATTTCTTTCCTTGAAATGCAAGAGTTGGAATATTTCAGTAGTGTTTTGTCGTGGTTTACCTTGTCAAAGCTACATTCTCTTGATATTCCTTAGTTCACTTTCGATTTTTACATTCTCTTGATTTTACAACGCTCATGTTGAATTCCTTTAATTGAGATGCAAGACTTGGATTATTTCAGTAATGTTTTTTCGTGGTTTAACTAGTGTCTGTCTTTCTCTGTTTATGTACCTGATTCTATTTGTTTACATGTCTGGGTTAGTGTTTGCAAGTCCAAGTATTTGTCTTTGTTGGTTTGAATGTCTAAAGTGTCTGTCTTTCTCTGTTTGTGTGTCTGATTCTATTTGTTTGCATGTCTGGGTTGGTGTTTGAAAGTACAAGAATTTGTTTTTTTTGGTTTTAATGTCTAAATTTTCTGTATTTCTCTGTTTGTGAGTCTGATTCTATTTGTTTGCATGTCTGGGTTGGTGTTCGCAAGTCCAAGAATTTGTCTTTGTTGGCTTGAATGTCTAAAATTCCTGTCTTTATCTGTTTGTGTGTCTGATTCTATTTGTTTGCATGTTTGGATTGATGTTTGCAAGTCCAAGTATTTGTCTTTGTTAGTTTGAATGTCTAAAGTGTCTGTCTTTCTCTGTTTCTGTATCTGATTCTATTTGTTTGCATGTCTGGGTTGATGTTTGTAAGTCCAAGTATTTGTTTTTGTTTGTTTGAATGTCTAAAGTGTCTGTTTTTCTCAATTTATGTGGCTGATTCTATTTGTTTACATGTCTTGCTTGGTGTTTGCAAGTCCAAGTATTTGTCTTTGTTGGTTTGAATGTATATTAGTTTGAATATCGAAAGTGTCTGTCTTTCTCTGTTTGTGTGTCTGATTCTATTTGTATGCATGTCTGGGTTGGTGTTTGCAAGTCCAAGAATTTGTCTTTGTTGGTTTGAATGTCTAAAGTGTCTGTCTTTATTTGTTTGCATGTCTGGATTGGTGTTTACAAGTCCAAGTATTTGTCTTTGCTGGTTTGAATGTCTAAAATGTCTGTCCTTCTCTGTTTGATTGTCTTATTCTATTTGTTTGCATGTCTGGGTTAGTGTTCCAAGTATCTGTCATTGTTGGTTTGAATGTCTAAATTGTCTGTCTTTCTCGGTTTGTGTGTCTGATTCTATTTGTTTGCATGTCTGGGTTGGTGTTTGCAAGTCCAAGAATTTGTCTTTGTTGGTTTGAATGTCCAAAGTGTCTGTCTTTCTCTGTTTTTTGTCTGATTCTCTTTGTATGCATGTCGGGGTTGGTGTTTGCAAGTCCAAGAATTTGTCTTTGTTGGTTTGAATGTCTAAAGTGTCTGTGTTTATTTGTTTGCTTGTCTGGATTGGTGTTTACAAGTCCAAATATTTGTCTTTGCTGGTTTGAATGTCTAAAATGTCTGTCCTTCTCTGTTTGATTGTCTGATTCTATTTGTTTGCATGTCTGGGTTGGTGTTTGCAAGTCCATGTATCTGTCTTTGTTGGTTTAAATATCAAAATGGTCTGCCTTTCTCTGTTTGTGTATCTGATTCTATTTGTTTGTATGTCTGGATTTGTGTTTGTAAGGCAAAGAATTTGTCTTTGTTTGTTTGAATGTCTAAAGTGTCTGTTTTTTTCTGTTTATGTGGCTGATTCTATTTGTTTAAATGTCTTGCTTGGTGGTTGCAAGTCGGAGTATTTGTCTTTGTTGGCTTGAATGTTTAAAGTTTCTGTTTTTCTCTGTTTGTGTGTCTGATTCTATTTGTTTGCATGTCTGGGTTGATGTTTGCAAGTCCAAGAATTTGTCATTGCTGCTTTGAATGTCTAAAGTGTCTGTCTTTCTGTTTGTGTGTCTGATTCTATTTGTTTGCATGTCTGGGTTGGTTTTTGCAAGTCCAAGTATCTTTCATTGTTGGTTTGAATGTCTAAATTGTCTGTCTTTCTCTGTTTGTGTGTCTGATTCTATTTGTTTGCATGTCTGGGTTGGTGTTTGCAAGTCCAAGAATTTGTCTTTGTTGGTTTGAATGTCTAAATTGTCTGTGTTTCTCTGTTTGTGTGTCTGATTCTTTTTGTATGCATGTCTTAGTTGGTGTTTGCATGTCCAAGTATTTGTCTTTGTTGGTATGAATGTCTAAAAAGTCTGTCTCTGTTTGTGGGTCTGATTCTATTAGTTTGCATGTCTGGGTAGGTGATTGCAAGTCCAAGAATTTGTCATTGTTGGTTTGAATGTCTAAAGTGTCTGTCTTTCTCTGTTTGTGTGTCTGATTCTATTTGTTTGCATGTCTGGGTTGGTGTTTGCAAGTCCAAGAATTTATCTCTTTTGGTTTACATGTCCAAAGTGTCTGTCATTCTCTGTTTGTGTGTCTGATTCTATTTGTTTGCATGTCTGGGTTGGTGTTTGCAAGTCCAAGAATTTATCTTTGTTGGTTTGAATATCTAAAGTGTCTGTCTTTCTCCGTTTATGTGGCTGATTCTATTTGTTTACATGTCTAGGTTGGTGTTTGCAAGTCCTAGTAATTGTCTTTGTTTGGTTTGAATGTTTAAAGTGTCTGTCTTTCTCTGTTTGAGTGTCTGATTTTATTTGTTTGCATGTCTGGGCTGATGTTTGCAAGTCCAAGAATTTGTCTTTGTTGGTTTGAATGTCTAAAGTGTCAATCTTTCTGTGTTTACCTTTCTGATTCTATTTGTTTGCATGTCTTGGTTTGTTTTTGCAAGTCAAAGTATTTGTATTTTTCGGTTTGAATGTCCAAATTGTCTGTCTTTATATGTTATTGTGTCTGTTTCTATTTGTTTGTAAGTATGTGTTTGAGTTTTAAAGTCAAAGATTTTGTCTTTGTTGTTTTGAATGTCTAAAGTGTCTGTCTTTCTCTGTTTGTGTGTCTGATTCTAATTGTTTGCATGTCTGGGTTGGTGTTTGCAAGTCCAAGTATTTGTCTATGTTGGTTTGAATGTCTAAACTGTCTGTCTTTCTCTCTCAGTGTGCCTGATTCTATTTGTTTGCATGTCTGGGTTGGTGTTTGCAAGTCCGAGAATTTGTCTTTGTTGGTTTGAATGTCTAAAGTGTCTGTCTTTCTCTGTTTGTGTGTCTGATTCTATGTCTGATTCTGATTCCATGTCTGGGCTGATGTTTGCACGTGTCTGATTCGTCTCTTTTTGTGTGTCTGATTCTATTTCTATGCATGTCTCGATTGGTGTTTGCATATCCGAGAATTTGTCTTTGTTGTTTTGAATGTCTAATGTATCTGTCTTTCTCTGTTTGTGTGTCTGATTCTACTTGTTTGCATGTCTGGGTTGGTGTTTGCAAGTCCAAGAATTTGTCATCGCTGGTTTGAATGTCTAAACTGTCTGTCTTCCTCTGTTTGTGTGTCTGATTCTATTTGATTGTATGTCTGGGTTGGTGTTTGCAAGTCCAAGAATTTGTCTTTCTTGGTTTGAATGTCTAAAGTGATTGTCTTTCTCAGTTGATGTGGCTGATTCTATTGGTTTACGTGTCTGGGTTGGTGTTTGCAAGTCCAAGTATTTTTCTTTGTTGGTTTGAATGTCTAAAGTATCAGTCTTTCTCTGTGTGTGTGTCTGATTCTATTTGTTTGCATGTTTGGGTTGGTGTTTTCACGTCCAAGAATTTGTCTTTGTTGGTTTGAATGTCTAAAGTGTGTGTCTTTCTCTGTTTGTGTCTCTGATTCTATTTGTTTGCATGTCTGGGTTGGTGTTTGCAAGTCCAAGAATTTTACTTTGTTGGTTTGAATGTCTATAGTGTCTTTCTTTCTCTGTTTGTGTGTCTGATTCTATTTGTATGCATGTCTTAATTGGTGTTTGCATGCTCAAGTATTTGTCTTTTTTGGTATGAATGTCTAATGTATCTGTCTTTCTCTGTTCATGTGTCTGATTCTTTTTGTATGCATGTCTGGATTAGTGTTTGCATGTCCAAGTATTTGTCTTTGTTGGTATGAATGTCTAATGTATCGGTCTTTCTCTGTTTGTGTTTCTGATTCTATTTGTTTGCATATCTGGGTTGGTGTTTGCAAGTCCAAGAATTTGTCATTGCTGGTTTGAATTCACTTAGCGTGGCGCGCCACGCTAAGTGAAATTAAATGAACCTAACATGAATACAGTTACTTTAAAAAAAGGTTGTTATTGCAAACAAAGACAAATACTTGGACTTGCAAACACCAACCCAGACACGTAAACTAATAGAATCAGTCACATAAACGGAGAAAGATAGAAACATTAGACATTCAAACCAAGAAAGACAAATTCTTGGACTTGCAAACACCAACCCAGACACACAATCAAATAGTATCATACACACAAACAGAGAAAGACAGACACTTTAGACATTCAAACCATTAATGGCAAATTCTTGGACTTGCAAACACCAACCCAGAGAAGCAAATAAATAGAATCAGACACACAAACAGAGAAAGACAGATACATTAGACATTCATACCAACAAAGATAAATACTTGGACATGCAAACACCAATCCAGACATGCATACAAATAGAATCAGACACACAAACAGAGAAAAAAAGACACTTTAGACATTCAAACCAACAAAGACAAATTCTTGGAGTTGCAAACACCAACCCAGACATACAATAAAATAGAATCAGACACACAAACAGAGAAAGACAGACACTTTAGACATTCAAACCAGCAATGACAAATTCTTGGACTTGCATACACCAACCCAGTCATGCAAAAAAATAGAATCGGACGCAAAAACAGAGAAAGACAGATACATCAGACATTCATACAAACAAAGACAAATACTTGGACATGCAAACACCAATCCAGACATGCATAAAAATAAAATCAGACACACAAACAGAGAAAGAAAGACACGTTAGACATTCAAACTAACAAAGACAAATTCTTGGAGTTGCAAACACCAACCCAGACATGCAAAAAAATAGAATCAGACACACAATCAGAGAAAGACACACACTTTAGACATTCAAACCAACAAAGACAAATTCTTTTACGTACAAACACCAACCCAACCATGCAAACAAATGGAATCAGACACACACACAGAAAAGACTGATACTTTAGACATTCAAACCAACAAAGACACATACTTGAACTTGCATACACCAACCCAGACACGTAAACCAATAGAATCAGCCACATAATCGGAGAAAGATAGACACTTTAGACATTCAAACCAAGAAAGACAAATTCTTGGACTTGCAAACAGCAACCCAGACATACAATCAAATAGAATAAAACACACAAACAGAGAAAGACAAACAGTTTAGACATTCAAACGAGCAATGACAAATTCTTGGACTTGCAAACACCAACCTAGACATGCAAACAAGTAGAATCAGACAAACAAACAGAGAAAGACAGATACATTAGACATTCAAACAAACAAAGACAAATTCTCGGACATGCAAACACCAATCCAGACATGCATACAAATAGAATCAGACACACAAACAGAGAAAGACAGACACTTTAGACATTCAAACCAACAAAGACAAATACTTGGACTTGCAAACACAGACCCAGACATGCAAACAAACAGAATCAGACATGTAAACACAGAAAAACAGACACTTTAGACATTCATACCAACAAAGACAAATACTTGGACATGCAAACACCAACCCAGACATACATACAAAAAGAATCAGACACATAAACAGAGAAAGACAGATACTTTAGACATTCAAACCAACAAAGACAAATTCTTGGACGTGCAAACACCAACCCAGACATGCAAACAAATAGAATCAGACATGCAAACAGAGAAAGACTGATACTTTAGAAATTCAAACCAACAAAGACAAATACTTGAACTTGCAAACACCAACCAAGACTTGTAAACAAATAGAATCAGCCACATAAACGAAGAAAGACTGACACTTTGGACATTCAAGCCAACAAAGACAATTTCTGGGACCTGCAAACACCGACTCAGACATGCAAACAAATAGAATCAGACACACAAACAGAGAAAGACAGACAATTTAGACATTCAAACCGACAATGACAGATACTTGGACTTGAAAACACCAACCCAGACATGCAAACAAATAGAATCAGACACACAAACAGAAAAAGACAGACACTTTAGACATTCAAACCAACAGTGACAAATTCTTGGACTTGCAAATATCAACCCAGATATACAAACAAATAGAATCAGACACACAAACAGAGAAAGACATACACTTTAAACATTCAAACCAACAAAGACAAATACTTGGACTTGCAAACACCAAGCCAGACATGTAAACAAATAGAATCAGCCACATAAACCTAGAAAAACAGACACTTTAGACATTCAAACAAACAAAGACAAATTCTTGGACTTACAAACGCCAACCCAGACATGCGAAAAAATATAATCATATACACAAACATATTAATACATACAATTTATGCATTCATTCCAATACAGCTTGATACTTGGACTAGCAAACATAAACCCAGAGATTGAAACAGATATAATCACACCCAAACACAGATAAAGAGATCCATGTTAAACAGAACCCCAAGAAAATACAAATTCATGTACTTGAAAAAACCAATCCAGATGTAAGGAGGCCTTACTTTGTTTAAATTTCGTAACTCAATTTTATTAAAGCTTGGAATTTCCTTTAGCTTCATAGATCAGAAATATAACGATAGTTTCAAATTAGCTTGAATTTGAAATAACTTCTCTTTGCGTAACTAGCCAGAAATCTTTTAGTGACACTCTTCGTCCAAGAATCAAACGAACTTTGAACCCGTGATATGTTAAGACCTAATTTAGACCAGTTTTGCAAGTCCTTGAAAGACTGGAAAAGAAACTACTTTTGACAAAAGGTGGTTGATTGGCTAGGAGGGGGGGAAGGTCACTAAACGGATCAAGTAGCAAAAAGAATATAACTTATGGATGAGAGACAAATCGGGGTAGTTTTGCCTCGGAAACAAAAAGTCAGTGTTTTACTTTGTAAATTACGATAAGTTACCACTGTCTGTCTGAAATTCTCCTTGGGGATAAAAATTTGAAGATAAGGGTTAAAATAAGAAGAAAACATCTAAAGTTTCTGTCACTTAACTTTAATACGTATATAAGAGAAATTTAAGCTTTGAATAACTGAGGATTTAAAGGGGAAAGGAAACTTTAACCAAGAAGAGACAGCTAGGAGAGCCATTGGTGCTTCCCTTGTCAGCCTATAGTCCCTTGAGGCTTAGCTTGAATTTATAAGGACCTTATATAAAAAAATTGTAATTATCGGAAAATAACATAAATTAACACCCCCCCCCTTTGTGCAATCTTCAGACGTTTATACGAAGACTACTTTGTTTATACAAAGGTGACCTCAATGTTTATACAAGCAGGTTAGGGGAAAAAGCGGAACTATATTATCAGCTTAAGAATTTCTAAACCTTTATGTCCAGATATTTTCAATTAAGTTTTCCTGCTAAAGTTAAAGCTTAATAAGGTCAAAGGAATAAACAACCCTTTTCAAGAAATAATTAAAAAATTTCTTGGTTTTGGTTAATTAAAATTTGAATTAAAAGCAAGTACGGTTATTCTTAGCTTAGCTCAAAAATAACTTGAACTAAAGGATTTTTATAACCCAGAACTCAAGCCTTGACTAGCTGTTCAAGTGTAACCCTTTTAAGTTGAAACATTCGTTAGCTTAGGATTAACTTAATCTTTTTCTTCTCGGTATACATTGGTGGATTTGAATAAGTAGATCATTTGACCTTAGAAGAGGTTTGGAAATAGTCAACATAGATAGAATTAGAATTATTTTCTTTTTATCTCATTTTATAAATAAAATCAGTTGTCACTGAATTCTTGTCCTCGTAAGAGGGCGTGGGTTCAGATCCCACTTCTGACACCAGTCGCAGCGGTACTCAGGTTCGGGACAACTGGGAGCAGCGGTACCCAAGTTCGGTACAACTTTCGTTTAGGTGGGGGAGGATTAATTAAATTTGTAAAATTTAGTCCTGTTCCTCACAAGAAGGTGTGTGTTCAGTTTTCCAAACCTATCCAAGACAGAAAAGTTTGAAAAAGTGTTCATTAAAGAAATTTTTAACCTTAAAGTGAAGTTCAGACAGCCTTTTATCTTCCTAAGATTCTTTCTTTCTTCTCCTTTTCTTTCTCTTTGCTACAAGTTCTAGTGTCCGTATCATCTGTAGCTTGCTTAAATCCTTTTTAACACTAGTGTCATAGTTAAATCATCTTCAAAAGAGTAAGCATACTATTAGCCTTGAGGGTTAATTTAAATCGAGATATTGAGCTAATTCTTATGCAATTTATAAACTAACTCATTTTAGTAGTTTGAAACAATTTAAAGGTTCAAAACGTTTCCCACATTAAGAGTTTATAAGGATAGAACAATCATGAGTTCAAATGAAAATAAAATCAAAGATTTAGAAATTGCACTACAAGACGCGCAGTCTAGAATAAACGCTCTAGAGGGGCAATATAGAGATGCCACAGTCACAAGTAGGCTTCAAAGCCTATTTGTGCAGCAAGCGCCTCCCATCCCATTACTGACATACCCAAATGAAATCCCTTCATGGATTTCCACCCTTAAACAAATACAAAGGAGTTTAGAAAAAATGACATTGCTATGATAAATCAAGCTCTTTGTTATACTCGAGGAGAAATGCAAAGATTCGCAACGAGCTTAGATATTCCTAAAATAAAAGATTTAGACCATTTAGAAAAACTTTTAAAAGAAGTCTTTTTACATGAAAAACTAGCCGCACAAAAACTACAAGAACTGCTTTCCGAGAAACAAAGACCATCTGAGTTGGTACACCAATTTTACTCCCAAATTAGTAAAAAGGCTCAAGAGCATGCAAAAACTCTTCCTGGTATAAGGGCAGATGATATAACTATTAGTATTTTCAAAAGTGGTATGCTCCCTTCAATTGGAAGGAAAGTTCATGAACAAACTAAAACAACAGACGACAAAGATTAATTATTAGCGCTGGCAAAGAGATTTGAATCGATTGATTTAATGTATAGGGACTTCTCAGACATGTCTTTGGGAGCAACAGTGGTTGACTTAGGAGACAAAACCTTCCTTGGAGAACAAAGAGATAACTCCAGAGTGGAATTTCAAAACATAGGAAATTATAAAAATAACCCAAAGAAATGTTTGAACAGCGGAAAGAAAGATATGTCAGGACCAACTAGGGATAATTCTTACAGGTATAAATTTAGTAAAAGAAAAAATGCTCGCATAAAATGCTGGACTTGTGGGGGTCTACATAGACATTCATAATGTGAAAAACCTCCAACCTGTATCCGCTGTGGTGAAACAGGACACAAAGCAAGATATTGTTTAGCCACAGCACCTATAAACCAACCCCAAGAAAATTTTTAGGGCAATTTTTGCCGAAAACATGGCGGCCTTCAAGCAATGGTTAGGGAACCACTGGAAGGCACATGCACAGATTCCGTAGTTTTGTAGATATAGGTTAACCGTTAGGAGTAGACCTAGAGTGACTAGAAGTCACGGACATGTCATGACCGGGAGTCATGTACTTCAGAGGGAGGTTGAGAGGACAGCTCTTAAGGATACAAAAATGGGTTGCTTCCACCTCTTAAGGATGCAAGAAAGGGTTGCGTCTACCTCTTAAGGAAGCAAAAACGTTTGCATCCATAGGGATATGAAAAAGGGTTGTATCCCAACGCATAAAGGCTGCATATGCATATACTCACAGAGTATTCATGATCATGAACCTGGATTAGAGTCTCCCAGGCTAAAAATTGAGACAAAGAAAGCTAGCAAAGTGCTGAAATGGCTTCTAAAGTAAGCAGGATACCGGAAAACTTCCAAGATTTGACATTTTGGGTAGAGCTCAGAACCAAAAATTTCAAATTTAGGAAAGAAAGGAAATCCCATTTCTTAGGAAAAGGTTAGGAAATCTCCGTTTGGTTCCCGTGAATGGCTTATTGTATACACTGGATGATTCTGACAAGAAAAAAAAGACGCCAATTTAAGATCATTTTATCAAAAAAAAACTAGTTAATGGAGTCATCCTTTTCCTGCATTCAAGCCCTTTTTTTCGGGGGCCCAAGATGGGAGCTGTCAAAACCTTAAATAAATTAAGACAATATGGTGTCTTTGTATATATGTACTGCCAGGTTGAAAAGGCAGTAAAGAATTATGAACTCTGTTTGAGAAGAGTTAAAGTTAGCGTTAGTTACCCCACTCTTTAGGGATAATATTTTCCCTTATGAACTCTTTCACATTCGGTCAAGTGATACCACAGGAAAATTGCGACTTAGCGCGAATGGTGACCAATGCACATTGGTAAAAATATAGTAGTAGGACCATCTAAGGAACAATGATAAAACTAAATCGCATTGCCCATAGGATTCAGAATATTGCTGAATACAAAAGGCACTGCCGATAGGATTTAAAATATCCGTCAAAACAAGGATAAGAATTATAGAAATTATATAAGAGACTTCTTATAATACAGCCATACAATAACTTAAAATAGTAATAATTTGTGATTTCTGTCTCCAACAAAGGAGATGAATTCAGAATATTCGAAAGGTTCGAAATTTTCATAACTCGTAATTTTTTAAAAATAGAGAACGGGTACAGATTTTTTTTCCTTTCATCGTAGAATGTATTTGTATTTGATTTTTCAAGTTTTCCATTGTTACTAGACCTTTTGGCACCCTTAAATACTCTTTCGAGTATTCAATTATAATTTGAACAAAAAAATTGTGAATAAAGTTTGAAAAGGCCCAAATAAGAAAATAGCATTCAGCTATTCGTAGAGGTCAATTAATATATCTTCTTTTTATTAAAGATGTGCTCAATTTTAAACTTAAAGTTATCAAAGAGTCGATTTATATTTGCTTAGCAACACAACATCAGGGGTTTGATTTCGGACGCCGCGAAATGACAAAAAAAAACAACAGCCCGTAGATTAAAAATATCTGCATGAGCTCATAAGGATTCTGGCTGAGAACTTTGCATAAGTTCTACTACATTAGGAAGACGAAACTAAATATTTAACTTTTATTTACTTTTAGAATAGGTTTAGTTCAACCATTGGCCTAGATGAAGTGAGGCAAATGCCAGTTTCCTTACAAGAAGAAAAGGAAATATGTAACAGCATATTGGACATCAACGTATAACATTTTTAAACCCTTTATATATATAATAGGATTTCTTTCAGTAGGACTGATATTCAGAAAATTAAGAAATTTATATACAGGTTATAGAGACCAAAAGTCTCAGGGATTCAATTTAGAAATAGTATAAGGAGAAATTGAGTTAAACTAGATCTTAGTAAATTTGTGTTTCCTTTTGTGTATTCCTTTTAAAACAAAAATTATACTAGGATTTTAAGTGGGGGAGATTGTAAGGAGGCCTTATTTTGTGTAAATTTCGTAACTCAATTTTATTAAAGCTTGGCATTCCCTTTAGCTTCATAGATCAGAAATATAGCGACAATTTTAAATTAGCTTGAATTTGAAATAACTTCTCTTTGCGTAACTAGCCAGAAATCTTTTAGTGACACTCTTTGTCCAAGAATCAAACGAACTTGGAACCCGTGATATGTTAAGACCTAATTTAGCCTAGTTTTGCAAGTCCTTGAAAGACTGGAAAGAAACTACTTTTAAAAAAAGGTGGTTGATTGGCAACGAAGGAGGGAAAGTTACTAAACAGATCTAGTAGCTACCAGAATATGATTTATGGAGGAGAGGCAAATGGTGGGGGTTTTGCCTTGGAAACAAAGATTAAGTGTTTTACTTGGTAAATTAGTATAAGTTACTACTACCTCTCTAAATTCGTCTTGTGGATAAAAGTTTGAAAATAAAAGTTTGAAGTTAAAATAAGAAGAAAACATCTAAAGCTTTCTGTCACTTAACTTAAATACGTATATAAGAGAAATTTAAGCTTTGAATAACTGAGGATTTAGAGGGGAAAGGAAACCTTAACCAAGAAGAGAAAGCTAGGAGAGCCATTTGTGTTTCCCCTTGTCAGCCTAAAGTCCCTTGAGGCTTAGCTTGACTTTATAAAGACCTTATATCCAAAAATTGGAATTATCGGACCATAACATGAATTAACCCCCCCCCCCTTTTGTGCAATCTTCAGACGTTTATACGAAGAGGAACACCGTTCCCTTCTAATCATTCTTTCATTTCGTTAACCCGCACTGCATGTTTATACAAAGGTGACCTCTATGTTTAAACAAGCAGGTTAGGGGGAAAGGGGGAACAATAATATCTCCTTAAGAATTTCTAAACCTTTATGTCCAGATATTTTCAATTATGTTTCCCTGCTAAAGTTAACGCTTAATAAAAGTCAAAGGAATACACAACCCTTTTCAAGAAATAATAAAATAATATCTTGGTTTTGGTTAATGAAAATTTGAATTAAAAGCAAGTACGCTTATTCTTAGCTTAGCTCAAAAATAGGTTGAACTAAAGGATTTTAATAACCCAGAACTCAAGCATTGACTAGCTGTTCAAGTGTAACCCCTTTAAGTTGAAACATTCGTTAGCTTAGGATTAACTTAATCTTTTTCTTCTCGGTATACATTGGTGTATTTGAACAAGTAGATCATTTGACCTTAGAAGAGGTTTGGAAATAATCAACATAGATAGAATTAGAATAATTTTCCTTTTATCTTATTTTATAAATAAAATCAGTTGTCACTGAATTCTGAGCACCGATTCCTTACCCAACGCCTCAGTTTGTATCACGCTACCAAATTTATTAGCCCTGCTAGTAGGGGCAACCTTACACAAACATGCAAACAAATAGAATCAGACACACAAACAGATTAAGACAGACACTTTAGACATTCAAACCAACAAAGACAAATTCTTAGAATTGCAAACACCAACCCAGATATGCAAACAAATAGAATCAGATACACAAACAGAGAAAGACAGACAATTTAGACATTCAAACTAACAATGACAGATACTTGGACTTGCAAACACTAACCCAGACATGCAAACAAATAGAATAAGACACACAGAAGATAAACACATAAATTTTAGAAATCCGAACAAACACACACACAGTCTTGGACGTGCAAACAACTATTCAGAACTGAAATAAAATAAAATCAGACACACAAAGAGAGACAGACAGACACTTTTAACATCAAACCAATAGTTGCGTATAATGGAACTTGCAAACACCAACCCAGACATGCATACTAATAGAATCAGACAAACAAACAGAGAAAGACAGACACTTTAGACATTCAAACCAATAAAAATTCAAACCAACAAAGACAAGAACTTGGACTTGCAAACACCAAGCATGACATGTAAACAAATAGAATCAGCCACATCAACAGAGAATAACAGACACTTTAGACATTCAAACAAACAAAGACAAATTCTTGGCCTTACAAACACCAACCCAGACATGCAAACAAATAGAATCAGATAAACAAACACAGAAAGACAGACAATTTTGATATTCAAACCAAAAAAGACATATATATGGACTAGCAAATATAACCCCAGAGAATCAAACAAATATAATTAGATATAGAAACAGATAAAGACAGAAACTTTAGAAATTCAAACCACCAAAGACAAATACTTGGACTTGCAAAAATAATACCAAAAATGCAAAAAAATAGAATCAGACACACAAACAGATAAATACAGACACTTCAGAAATTCAAACAAACAAAGACAAATTGTTGGACTTGCAAACACCAACCCAGACATGCAAACAAATAGAATCAGACACACAAACAGAGAAAGACAGACAATTTAGACATTCAAACTAACAAAGACAAATTCTTGGACTTGCAAACTCCAACCCAAACATGCAAACAAATAGAATCAGACACACAAACAGAGAAAGACAGACACTTTAGATATTCAAACCAACAAAGACAAATACTTGGACTTGCAAACACCAACCCAGACATGCAAACAAATAGAATCAGGTACATAAACAGAGAAAGACAGACACTAGGTAAATCACCTAGACACTAGAGACTAAAAGAAGCTTAAAAAGTTTCTTGTGTTCAATAAAGTGTTATGTTCACCAGCATATTAAAAATTAATTTTTAGTATTGTTTTTTGTTTTTTTTTTAATTTTCTTTTTCTGTCTTTTCTCTATTTCCGTATTTCCAATTTCGTGTACCAAATATTGATAATTTGTATCTATGTCAATTTCCAAGGTATAGAAGGCTTGATAAACACAAAAAATAAAAAAAAAGCAGCGTTTCTCCCAAATAAAAAAAAAATTATAGGAAACAGCTTGAAAAATTGTAAACTTTAATTCTCATTACGAAAAAAAAGTGCCAATTAAGATACAAAATTTCTAATTTAATATGAAGCTTATTTTACGAAAATGGTCCATCAGAAGATATCTCAAACCGTTTATAACCGGACAATAGTTGTCCTTTAATATAAGATGCCGCTCAAAGACAATCTAAATTACTATTGTCAATTCTAGCAATTTTGTAATTTAAATCTAATTTATTCAATAAAATCACATACAGATGATAGAAACTTATCATTGAAAATAAAAAATAAAAAAAGCAACTCTTAACACATTGTTGTCTTATATGTTTATTAAGATCACAGATTTATAATACAGTTAAAACCAATAAATTCCAAATGTTTCAACACTTTTTAATAACATCTGAATCTTACTGCATTATACTTAATTAAACCAGCTTTTACTTTATATTCCACCTGTTATTTTCTTGCCAACAAATTAATACAGACTTGTTAAAAATTTTCCATGCCTCTTGACTCCCCACCAACCCACTTACTTAGCCCGACCGCACATCTATACTGAAACCCCCCTACCTCCCCCCCTCTGTGGAATGCAGCGTATGGGTACGATGCCCTCGTAATACAGTTTTTTTCTATTAGTTGTAGTTTTTTGTTTTCTACCATTTATTTTTGCTAGCCAAAGAGTTTGGCCAATAATTTAATGGAACCCACGTTAAGAAATTTAAGTTTTTGCCTCTTCAAAATCTGAACCAGGGTACAGAGGTACTAGCAATTGGGATAAATTGGCTCGCATCCTGGCACGATTATAGGATTCCAAATATCACTTTAATTCTAAGCTTGAACAATATGTTAGCATTATCGAAGTACCAAGCACATCAAACAAATTTTACACACTAGTCTTTCGTGAAAACTAAATCTTCTTGGAAGAATTATATTCATTCCTGAAAACTGCGATTGTATAAGAACAATTCTTTTGTCTTTTTAAAAATTATGAAGTTTTTTTTTAAGTCAGCATTACATATTTTTCAGTGTTATAATTTGGAAGTTTTCGTATGCCAGAGTTCACTCGATAATATTCTACTGATTTCTAAGGGCAGTTTTGTATTTAAAACAAATTAATGCGTTCAGAAATTGCTATTTATTTCTCTTTTAGAAAGCGAAACAAAAGTTTTAAAACAAATTCCGAGGTCTAGAGAAAGCTAAACTCAAAACCTTAGGTACAGAGAACGTGATAAGGCTGATTTGTAATGAAGATCTTGTCAAGTTGTCTTATATTTCTCAGCAAAATGAGATTGAAATTTACATTGAAAAATCAAAAAAATTAGGTCTTCATCCTGTTTTTTTAGCAACTTATCCAGGGAGCAAATAACCCTTCCCAGCCTCCTTCCTCCCACTGATACTTGGTCCCCAAGACTAGACTGAAATCTGGCTGCCAGTCTGCAGAGTTCTATATGGAGGTATTATTTATTTTTTTATTAAAAACTGAGTTTTGTATAAAAAAAACTCATTCATATCTAGTTTATAAAATATGAATATATGTCTAAGTTTAAACTTAAGAAGCAACTTGATTTCAATTTGTATACATTACTAAGATATTACAGACATATCAAACATACCGATTGATTTTGAAATATGAAATTTCTATGTTGATAAATACAATCTTATTTAAGATATATCATTTTGCGTTTTCAGGTCATTTTAGACGTCATGGATAAGGCTATTTAGATATGTTAACATTCAGATACACAAAAAATTGTTCATTTAATAAATTTACGTTTATTTAATTTAATTCAATCAATGAAGGAGAGAGAGAGAAATCTAAGTTTAAAAGTATCTCAAATTCTATATAACTAATATTAATCGATGATATATAATTAAAACAAAAGGCTATGGTAATGACAAAACTAACGAAAATAGTACATACCTACAGAAACCTGATTTTTTTATCAAGTTACGACTATTTAAAATATATAGAATAAATCAAGGAAAAAAAGTTAAACAGTTTGGTAATTCCTTTACCTATATAAAATGAAACAGTTCGTGGTAACGAACTGTAAGTAAGGAGCGACCCGGCTCAATGGTAACCGAAACTCTAGAAAACGGGTTTTTGATACCAATAGATATATCAAAATAATCAAATTTCAATGCTAATTTCAAATATATAATTTTCATCAAGTTTAGTGCTACCCATGCAAAGTTACGCGCCTGAGAAACTTTGGCTGATTTTCAAAAAAAGGGGGAAAGACCCCCTAAAAGCTATAGAACCTTAATGAAAATCACACCATCATATTCAGCGTATCAGAGAACCCTACTATAGAGGTTTCAAGCTCCTATCTACAAAAATGTGGAATTTTACATTTTTTGCCAGAAGAAAGATCACGGATGCGTGTTTGTTTGTTTGTTTGTTTGTTTGTTTGTTTTTTTTTCCCAGGGGTGATCGTATCGACCCAGTGGTCCTAGAATATCGGGAGAGGTATCATTTGAACGGAAATGAAAAGTTCTAGTGCCCTTTTTAAGTGACCAAAAAGATTGGAGGGCAACTAGGCCCCCTCCCACGCTTATATTTTTCCCAAAGTCACCCGATCAAAATTTTGAGATAGCCATTTTGTTCAGCATGGTCGAAAATATGATAAATATGTCTTTTAGGATGACTTAATCCCCCGAAGTTCCCAGAGGGAGGGCTAAAAGTTATGAACTTTACCCAATGTTAACATATAGTATTGGTTATTGGGAAGTATACAGAAGTTTTCAGGAGGGTTTTTTTGTGGTTGTGGGAGGGATGGGTGGGTCGGTGGTTATGTTGGAGGATCTGTTCATGAAGGAAGTTCTCATAGGGGAAGGGAAATTGCCATAAAGGGGGCGCCGGACTTGCCAGCATTATTTATTGGTTATTGGGAAGTATACAACCATTTTCAGGAAGGATTTTTTCTGGAGGGGGGGGGGCTAGAGGAGGGGGTTACCCTGGAGAATATTTCCATGGAGGATTTTTCTTTGGGAGAAGGGACAGTTCTATGAAGGGGGCGCCGGATTTCCAAGCATTATTTAAAAAACGATCAGAAATTAAATAAAAAAAATAAGTTTTTTCAACTGAAATGTAAGAAGGAATATTAGAACTTGAAACCAAAAGAAATTATAACGTATTTGAGGGGGTTCTCCCCCAAGTCAATACCTCGCTCTTTACGCTACAGTTTTTTTAGTGCTTTCAAAAGAGCTATCTATTCTAATTAAACGGCCTTTGTGATTCAGGGGTTTGTGAATGAAATTTTTTTTAACTTTTAACGTAGAGAGCGTGGTATTGACTAAGGGGAGAACCCCTTCATATACGTAATAACATATACGTAATAAAAAAACAATAAAAAAACAAGCGATACGGCTCAATAGTAATCGAAACTTTTAAAAATGGAATTTTGATGTCAATAAATGTATCACAAAAGAATGTGTTTATAATGCTGATCCTAAATATATAAATTTTATTAAGTTTAGTATTACTCATCAAAGGCTACGAGCCTGAGAAAATTTACTCTATTTTTTAAAGAGTGTGGAAACATCCCCTACAAGTGAAAGAATTTTAGTGAAAATCACACAGTCAGATTCAGCGTATCAGAAAACCCTATTACATAGGTTTCAAGCTCATATCTGCAAAAATCTGCAACTCTGTATTTTTTGCCAGAAGAAAAATATACGAATATACAAGTTAGTTACGTAAGTTAATTTGTAAAGACATCCATATAGCAAAAGAAAAGTAAAATTTTTATGCAAATAAAAGCTGCATTAACTAAAAAACGATCAGAAATTAAATAAAAAAAACAAGTTTTTTAAACTGAAAGTAAGGAGCGACATTAAAACTTAAAACGAACAGAAATTATTCCGTATATGAAAGGGGCTGTCCCCTCCTCAACGCCTCGCTCTTTACGCTAAAGTTTGACTCTGTCTCACAACTTTATTTTTTAAAACAATAAAAAACTTTAGCGTAAAGAGCGAGGCGTTGAGGAGGGGACAGCCCCTTTCATATACGGAATAATTTCTGTTCGTTTTAAGTTTTAATGTCGCTCCTTACTTTCAGTTTAAAAAACTTGTTTTTTTTATTTAATGTAAATACATAATCGAAACAAAAGAGGAATTTGTAAGAGTAATAAAGCATAAAAAGAATGTGCAAAAACACAATTATTCTAAGGATTACTAACTCTTGTGATAGTTATGCATGTACTTTATTAAAATAAAAAAACTTGAAAACTTGTAGCTGATAACACAATGTTTTATTTTTAGACACCTGATATCTCGATAGTTTTTTCTTTCCTTTTTTACTCTTCTTTTAAATAGTTTTTCATTTTTCTTTTATTTCTGCATTTCATTGCACTCTCTTATTTTTTTGGTTATGCTTCATAATTGTCATTTTCGCATATGATGTGGATTAAAAAAAAAAGTTATTATTATTTTAATGATTATAATCATATAACTTGCACTTCAAATAGCAACCTTGCAAACAACAATTAATTGTTTGGGTGAGTTTTATTACATATAAAAGATACATTATTTATATGCTAAAATAACCAAATAAGTTTCTAGTAGGAAAGTTCCTATAGGATAGTAGTTAAGTATATTATTTGAATGTATTTTATTTTAAATTCATTCAGAAATATGTCTTGGTCGATACCCACAAATTTGGTACTAGAATGAAAACATGTTTAATTAAAGATTTCATGGACCTGAGTTCTTTGATTTTAGAATAGCACCTAGAATAGCAATTAAGCTTAAAAATGGGATATTATTTTAAACTATTTTTTAAATTTTTATATTTAAATAG